>NW_013708968.1:0-446 GCF_000517525.1 Limulus polyphemus | reverse complement strand
GGTCAGCCCTCCAAATGGGTAGGAGGGACTCCAGGGATTTGAACTCCAAGAAAGGAAAAGGGGAACGACCCTAAGTAATTTAAAAAAAAAAATCCTGGAGTTGTGAAGAGTGAAGCATTTGAGAGTGCTGATCCAGGATCATGTTAACATGAACATGTGTGTCTGGAGCTGGAAGAAAAACAAAATAATCTTGAATGTGAGATTTATATAGTAAAGAATGGGAAGATCCAAAAGACACAGGAGAAATGGAAGGTAAAGAACAAACCTGAGTAATCAAAACCACAAACAATGTGTCAATGAACCCATGATACAATGAACTAAGATAGTAATGCCTTCCACAGTTAACGAAACTCCAGTGGCCACAGACAAAGCATGGACAGTGTTAGTAACATAACCGGAACCTTGGATGGAGGTAGTAGTCACTGTCATTTCGGATTTCATGGTTA
>NW_013708967.1:0-446 GCF_000517525.1 Limulus polyphemus | reverse complement strand
GTATTAATTCATTATCAGAATAGTGTCTGTAATAATAAATACATATTAATTCGTTATCAGAATAGTGTCTGTAATACAAAATACATATTACTTTATTATCAGAATAGTGTCTGTAATACTAAATACATATTACTTTATTATCAGAATAGTGTCTGTAATACTAAATACATATTAATTCATTATCGGAATAGTGTCTGTAATAATAAATACATATTAATTCGTTATCAGAATAGTGTCTGTAATACTAAATACATATTAATTCGTTATCATAATAGTGTCTGTAATACTAAATACATATTGCTTTATTATCAGAATAGTGTTTGTAATACTAAATACATATTAATTCATTATCGGAATAGTGTCTGTAATACTAAATACATATTAATTCGTTATCAGAATAGTGTCTGTAATACTAAATACATATTGCTTTATTATCAGAATAGTGT
>NW_013708966.1:0-446 GCF_000517525.1 Limulus polyphemus | reverse complement strand
ATACTGCTGTGCCACCTGGGGGTGGGGGGGGGCATTTGTGCAGTTCCGAATTCTATTTTTCCCATGCGAGTTGTTGATTTCAATGCTAATAAGTGTACATGTGTTTTTGTTTTTCTTCTTATTTTTTTTTCAAATCAAAATTACGGTAATAAAAGTGGATTACTATTGCTGTCACACAAGGTAAGCTTTATAAAAATACCGGGAGGGGGCGTTGATTAGGGGCAATACGATATTTACGAAGTTTCTGTGTTTTACGGATCGACTTATTCACCGACACGTAGCATTTGTTGTCATACTGAGAACCACACGTACAGGCCTAATTACAGTACAACTCACTTACTAAATGAGGCTATTGTCATGCTATACAAATTTTTGCATCGTTTCTATTGGCTAGCTGTTTAAATGATGTAACCATTTCGTTTTCCTACCTGGATCTGTATCATAAG
>NW_013708965.1:0-446 GCF_000517525.1 Limulus polyphemus | reverse complement strand
TTCACGTATATTAAGTAGACCCCAAGATGGATTATATTCACGTATTTTAAGTAGACACCAAGTTGGATTATATTCACGTATATTCAGTAGACCCCAAGATGGATTACATTCACGTATATTAAGTAGACCCCAAGGTGGATTATATGCACGTATATTAAGTAGATGCTAAGTTGGATTATATTCACGTATATTCATGTCTTTTAGAGAAAAAAAAAACGTTTAGAAGCTTGTAAACTTACAAGTAAGTATAGAACTTGAACTTCTATTGTATGAGTGTGGGGAATCTTTCTATATATAGTTGTAAATAAACTTTGTCTTTGTGTATAATATTACTGACTGATTAGGCAACAAACAGTTCCTATATGGATTACTAATTTATAAACTGCACCCTCTAATGTCCATTACCAGTACAGAGGGTTGTAATGAAAAGAACATGATGTAGTGCT
>NW_013708964.1:0-446 GCF_000517525.1 Limulus polyphemus | reverse complement strand
GAATTTTCTAGAAGCTCATGACGTGTTACTAGGATCACGTGACTTCCGCTGTCGTAACAATATATTATTTTAAATTCTGACAGTGAAAGTGAAACACGAAATGAACGATATTTATTTATTCCACACAAAACATAAACAGTGTGTGTGTATAGTTGATTTTTACATGGTACAGTTACTTCTACCACATATTCTGTCTTCAACTCCTCAAGCTAAATCCATGTACCAGACTGACTAAAGCCACCCTGCTTTCAAAGAAACATTGCACTTACCAACAATAACTATCTATATCTACATGACTTGTATTTCTCATTCCAACACAAGTGAGGCTGTAACTTCTAGCTTTCACCTGAACTACTGTTGAAGGACACTGTTGTCCACATCTTTGCACAATGTATAGTATTGTCTAGTATAGTTGTTACGTCTTTGTTTGTTAATTGATTTTCCGT
>NW_013708963.1:0-446 GCF_000517525.1 Limulus polyphemus | reverse complement strand
TTAACTTAGCTTCTAGTTCCGAATCTGTGTAGTTTGTATTTTTGTTACATACATATCAATCCAACAACTGAGTTACCACATTATGTAACTTCAGATTTCTGTTACTTGGCAACAGTGTTAGTCTAACAACAGATCTGGTTCATTATGCTACTAAATATCTGTTACTTGACAAAAGTACTACTTTAACAACAGATCTGTTACATCGTGTTACTGAATATCTGTTACTTGGCGACAGTATTAGTCTAACAACAGATATTTTAAACCTGTCATGTTACGTCACTCCAGACCTATATAAATAACTGATATAAATCAAGATCTAGACATGTGACCAAGCTTGTATATGTTTTTCACTAAATTTTATTTTTTCAGACAGGACTTTTCACAACAAACTTCCTTGACCTCGCCTAGACACAAATGTACACAGATATTTAACGTGTACAAGACTG
>NW_013708962.1:0-446 GCF_000517525.1 Limulus polyphemus | reverse complement strand
TTCTGTTAATGTTTAATCCCTCAATATTAGTCTGTTAATGTTACATCCCTCAATATTGGTCTGTTAATGTTACATCCCTCAATATTGGTCTGTTAATGTTACATCCCTCAATATTAGTCTGTTAATGTTACATCCCTCAATATTGGCCCGCATGGCCTGTTAATGTTACATCCCTCAATATTAGTCTGTTAATGTTACATCCCTCAATATTAGTCTGTTAATGTTACATCCCTCAATATTGGTCTGTTAATGTTACATCACTCAATATTGGTCTGTTAATGTTACATCCCTCAATATTAGTCTGTTAATGTTACATCCCTCAATATTAGTCTGTCAATGTTACATCCCTCAATATTGGTCTGTTAATGTTACATCCCTCAATATTAGTCTGTTAATGTTACATCCCTCAATATTAGTCTGTTAATGTTACATCCCTCAATATTGGT
>NW_013708961.1:0-446 GCF_000517525.1 Limulus polyphemus | reverse complement strand
AAACACAGAGAGAGATGAATCTACCACCGTGTTGCTCCAAACACAGAGAGAGATGAATCTACCTCCGTGTTGCTCCAAACACTGAGAGAGATGAATCTACCACCGTGTTGCTCCAAACACGAGAGAGATGAATCTACCACCGTGTTGCTCCAAACACAGAGAGAGATGAATCTACCACCGTGTTGCTCCAAACAACCGAGAGAGATGAATCTACCACCGTGTTGCTCCAAACACCGAGAGAGATGAATCTACCACAGTGTTGCTTCAAATACCGAGAGAGATAAATCTACCACCGTGTTGCTCCAAACACGGAGAGAGATGAATCTACCACCGTGTTGCTCCAAACACCGAGAGAGATGAATCTACCACCGTGTTGCTCCAAACACCGAGAGAGATGAATCTACCACCGTGTTGCTCCAAACACCGAGAGAGATGAATCTACCACC
>NW_013708960.1:0-446 GCF_000517525.1 Limulus polyphemus | reverse complement strand
TTGTATCTTGTCTCAGTAGAATGTAAACGTTTCAAACACACACTTGTATCTTGTCTCAGTGGAATGTAAACGTTTCAAACACTTGTATCTTGTCTCAGTAGAATGTAAACATTTCAGACACTTGTATCTTATCTCAGTAGAATGTAAACGTTTCAAACACACTTGTATCTTGTCTCAGTAGAATGTAAACGTTTCAAACACTTGTATCTTGTCTCACTAGAATGTAAACGTTTCAAACACGCACTTGTATCTTGTCTCAGTAGAATGTAAACGTTTCAAACACTTGTATCTTGTCTCACTAGAATGTAAACGTTTCAAACACGCACTTGTATCTTGTCTCAGTAGAATGTAAACGTTTCAAACACTTGTATCTCGTCTCAGTAGAATGTAAACGTTTCAAACACTTGTATCTTGTCTCAGTAGAATGTAAACGTTTCAAACACTTG
>NW_013708959.1:0-446 GCF_000517525.1 Limulus polyphemus | reverse complement strand
TGTGAACGTACGATACACAGGGGAGCCTCAGACAGCAGACAGTCAAGTGAACATACCACACACACGGCAGACAATCAAGTGAACTTACCATACACACGGGAGCCTCAGACGGCAGACAATCAAGTGAACTTACCATACACAGGGGAGCCTCAGACAGCAGACAATCAAGTGAACTTACCATACACACGGGAGCCTCAGACAGCAGACAGTCAAGTGAACTTACCATACACAGGGGAGCCTCAGACAGCAGACAAACAAGTGAACTTACCACACACAGGGGAGCCTCAGACAGCAGACAGTCATGTGAACTTACCATACACAGGGGAGCCTCAGACAGCAGACAGTCAAGTGAACATACCACACACACGGGAGCCTCAGACAGCAGACAGTCATGTGAACTTACCATATACAGGGGAGCCTCAGACGGCAGACAATCAAGTGAACTT
>NW_013708958.1:0-446 GCF_000517525.1 Limulus polyphemus | reverse complement strand
AATTCATGTACAACAGATATTTAGTAATGCTAACATTTCTGTACATGAATTATGAGGATCCTTTATGTAATGCACCTTTATTAATGTTAGCATTACTAAATATCTGTTGTACATGAATTGTGAGGGTCCTTCATGTAACGCACCTTTATTAATGTTAGCATTACTAAATATCTGTTGTACATGAATTGTGAGGGTGCATCATGTAACACACCTTTAATAGGACCCTCACAATTCATGTACAACATATATTTAGTAGTGCTAACATTAATAAAGGTGTATTACATGAAGGACCCTCACAATTCATGTACAACAGATATTTAGTAATGCTAACATTATTAAAGGTGTGTTACATGATGCACCCTCACAATTCATGTACAGCAGATATTTAGTAGTGCTAACATTAATAAAGGTGCATTACATAAAGGACCCTCACAATTCATGTACAA
>NW_013708957.1:0-447 GCF_000517525.1 Limulus polyphemus | reverse complement strand
ATATACTTAGCATAAGGTGATCATCAGCCGTAAACACATGTGCACATTTTCATGTAATCTGTTTAATGTAATATACTTAGCATAAGGTGATCATCTAGCCGTAAACACATGTGCACATTTTCATGTAATCTGTTTAATGTAATATACTTAGCATAGGGTGATCATCTGCCGTAAACACATGTGCACAATTTCATGTAATCTGTTTAATGTAATATACTTATCATAGGGTGATCATCTGCCGTAAACACATGTGCACAATTTCATCTAATCTGTTTAATGTAATATTTAGCCGAAAGGTTCGCTTATCTCTAGTTCATTATAAGTCATTTCTTGAAAATAATGACAGTTTTTCTAACTACAAAGAAATCACCCTTATCTGCACGTTGAGACCAGAAAATCGAGTTATTTCATGTGCATGGGGATCGTAAGCTGTCGAACCATTGGAAA
>NW_013708956.1:0-447 GCF_000517525.1 Limulus polyphemus | reverse complement strand
GTGTATAAGTAACATTTCGGAGAATATTTTGTCTCGCATTGTCCAACCAAACTGACGAGTTTTGGTATAGTACGAAAGGCCTCTTGTTCAATGAGACATAAAGATCAACCTGAAATGCTATCGTAAGATGCCTGTGATTCTTACTTTTCTATGGCCAAATAAAGGGTAACGTCAAAAAAACAAAAAAACAATTGCAGTTTACGATACTTTTCATCACAGATTTTAGGCCTACTGGTTTCTAATACTTTTACAGCTTCTGAGATTTAAACCATACATTTTAAGGTATCATACTGCATCTATAAGTAGCGTTTCGGAGAATCTTTTGTGGCTGAAGAGAGGGCGTAACCCTTTGGTGGGCTGCCAGCCTTTGGCTATAATGAAATGACACACTTAGATACATAAACAAATTCTTTTGTCTAGAATCGTCCAGACTCGCAAGTTCTGGTA
>NW_013708955.1:0-447 GCF_000517525.1 Limulus polyphemus | reverse complement strand
TCTACTGTGTATGGGTTATATCGGTTTTCTCTAGTACAATATAAGGGTTGTGTCGTTTCTTTCCTCTACTATATATGGGTTATATCGGTTTTCTCTGGTACAATATAAGGGTTGTGTCGTTTCTTTCCTCTACTATATATGGATTATATCGGTTTTGTTTTGTACAATATAAGGGTTGTTTCGTTTCTTTGCTCTACTATATATGGGTTATATCGGTTTTGTTTTGTACAATATAAGGGTTGTGTCATTTCTTTGCTCTACTATATATGGGTTATGTCGGTTTTGTTTTGTACAATATAAGGGTTGTGTCGTTTCTTTGCTCTACTATATATGGGTTATATCGGTTTTGTTTGTACAATATAAGGGTTGTGTCGTTTCTTTCCTCTACTATATATGGGTTATATCGGTTTTCTCTAGTACAATATAAGAATTGTGTCGTTTCTTTGC
>NW_013708954.1:0-447 GCF_000517525.1 Limulus polyphemus | reverse complement strand
CTATTATAGTAAGTTATATTAATACAATAAGCTATGGCTGCGGGGAGGGGGGGCGTTGTCAGGTGACCATAAGGAATACAGGCACATTTGTACAAGGTTGGTTACTTTGGGGAATATAGGCAGATCTGTACGGGTTAGAATATATTACGACTACAGGCAGATTTGTACGGGTTAGAATACTTTACGACTACAAGCAGATCTGTACGTGTTAGAATATATTACGACTACAGACAGATCTGTACAGGTTAGAATACTTTACGACTACAAGCAGATCTGTACGTGTTAGAATATATTACGACTACAGGCAGATCTGTACAGGTTAGAATACTTTACGACTACAAGCAGATCTGTACATGTTAGAATACTTTACGACTACAAGCAGATCTGTACAAGTTAGAATACTTTACGACTACAGGCAGATCTGTACAGGTTAGAATACTTTACGAC
>NW_013708953.1:0-447 GCF_000517525.1 Limulus polyphemus | reverse complement strand
CCATTCTTGAAAATCAAGTTTCTTGCCTGTTCCTTCTTTCCTACACAGAAATAGCCTTAACACGTCTTAAGAACATGAACTTTAGGTTACCTTCTACGTTATTTACTAGTTTTAACTATCTTTTAAAATGAGAAAGTAGCTTTAGAGCTTTATACAAACAAGATTATATTTCCTTGAAAAGTAAAAGTACAAGACCGGGTCCAGGCTAATGACTGACATTCCCAGTCTGTGGATCCGAGAGGTCATAGCTAGAGCTGGGTAAACTAATCGAATATTCATGAGAAGTAATTACTTGGTTGGTTTTTTTGTTATTAAGCACAAAGTTGCACAATGGGCTATCTGTGATCTGCCCTCCACGGTTATCGAAACCCGGTTTCTAGCGTTGTAAGTCCGAAGACATACAAAGTTAAAAAGTGGTAAAAAACACACACACACACAAAAACAAAC
>NW_013708952.1:0-447 GCF_000517525.1 Limulus polyphemus | reverse complement strand
ATCTTAACTGTGAAACATTACAATAGTACATACATACCTTAACTGTAAAACATTACAATAGTACATACATACCTTAACTGTGAAACATTACAAGAGTACACACATACCATTAACTGTGAAACATTACAATAGTATTGTAATGTTTCACAGTTAAGGTTATGTTATGTATGTATTCCCTTAACTGTGAAACATTACAATAATAATACATAACCTTAACTGTGAAACATTACAATAGTACATACATAACCTTAACTGTGAAACATTACAATAATACATACATACCTTAACTGTGAAACATTACAATAGTACATAACCTTAACTGTGAAACATTACAAGAATACACACATACCATTAACTGTGAAACATTACAATAATACATACATACCTTAACTGTGAAACATTACAATAGTACATACATACCTTAACTGTGAAACATTACAATAGTAC
>NW_013708951.1:0-447 GCF_000517525.1 Limulus polyphemus | reverse complement strand
AATCTTTAAAGAGTTTAAGTTCTCGCTCATAAGATTGTGGCGTATTTATTCATGTCATAAAAAAACATATTTTTATCTGTTAGCTTTGGCATAGCAGTGACGTACTACCAGGCTGTGTTGTATACTCCAGCTACCATAATCACTTATGGAGTGATTGATTCTTTGGGCCTTCTTCTTGTCTGTTGCTTTGGTCATCCCGTAGTCACTGCTATAGAGGCGAGTACAATTATTTTGAAAATATCTTATTATAGAAATATACTCACGAAAGATAAAACAAAGTCTGTCTTAAATGTTAATTTCACCTTCCAATCATTTAAAAACTATCGTTTAACAATTTTATTTCAACACCTAAAAACGTCACATATGAAAAAAAAAAGTTTAATTCGTGTACATCTATGATATACTAGATGTGTTTGCTGATAGAAATACCAACCTTTGCCACCAAAG
>NW_013708950.1:0-447 GCF_000517525.1 Limulus polyphemus | reverse complement strand
ACTGTGTTGAAAAAGTCTGGTGTCGTGATGTAATAAAAGTAAAACTGTGATAAAAATGTCTGGTGTCGTGGTGTAATAAAAGGAAAACTGTGTTGAAAATGTCTGGTGTCGTGGTGTAATAAAAGGAAAACTGTGTTGAAAATCTCTGGTGTCGTGGTGTAATAAAAGGAAAACTGTGTTGAAAAAGTCTGGTGTTGTGGTGTAATAAAAGTAAAACTGTGATAAAAATGTCTGGTGTCGTGATGTAATAAAAGTAAAACTGTGATAAAAATGTCTGGTGTCGTGATGTAATAAAAGAAAAACTGTGTTGAAAATGTTTGGTGTCGTGGTGTAATAAAAGGAAAACTGTGTTGAAAATGTCGGGTGTCGTGGTGTAATAAAAGTAAAACTGTGATAAAAATTTCTGGTGTCGTGGTGTAATAAAATTAAAACTGTGATCAAAATGTC
>NW_013708949.1:0-447 GCF_000517525.1 Limulus polyphemus | reverse complement strand
GATAACTTAGTAACACATGATCAAGTATCAGTATGACTAGCTTAGTGACACATGATCAAGTATCAGGATGACTAACCTAACGAACACATGATCAAGTATCAGGATGACTAACCTAATGACACATGATCCAATTAGTAGTAACAGACAAGAATATAAAAACTGTGTACTAAGCTTTCCAATTCAGATGGCTAGCCTAAGGTTGGTCTTGCTAATGGAACTATCGTCAGGTACAATAAAAAAGTGAAGAACCGACAATGACTTTGTAATGTGAGGTGCACAAACTTCATGTTCAGTTGAAACATGGATATTACCTCTCTCAACATGGGGTCAGACAATTTGACCAACCACGTGTACTCGTTTAACGTCTTTATAGATTTAATACTGCTGACTTTCAATATAGTGTGTATATCTCTTCACAATGTTTAGCAGTCTTTCAGTTAACATTAC
>NW_013708948.1:0-447 GCF_000517525.1 Limulus polyphemus | reverse complement strand
TGAAGATGCTTTGCGGGCTTTACGGCATAACCAGCCTGATGAAAAGTATAACAAGTACAAAAATTTACAGTAATCATTCTTGATAGTTTTTGTTGTTTAATTGATCTGTTGATTTTATTAGCAGTAGCAGAAACCTGAATGCAAACACTTGCATAATTCTTGGTAGAAAATGGGCTGTGTGAAATTAACGTAATTGTTTGTTAGTTCTATCAACACTAACTGAATGGTCATAAATTATTGTATATATCCCCTCCCCCCTCATTGCTCAGTGTTAAGTCTGATAGCTTATGGCTCTAAAATCTGGGTTTCAATACCTGTAATGGGCACAGTACATATAGCTTATTGTGTAGATTTGTGCTTAACAACAAACAAAATATATCTGTTTTCTTATTAAAAGATTATCCTTTTAGAAGATTCAAATACAATACCTTTTTTATTCTTTTTTTT
>NW_013708947.1:0-447 GCF_000517525.1 Limulus polyphemus | reverse complement strand
TCAGTTGAAAAGTACAGGAGGAAAGGACTATTGTCTTATATGTTCAGTTGAAAAGTACAGGAGGAAAGGACTATTGTTTTATATGTTCAGTTGAAAGTACAGGAGGAAGGACTATTGTTTATATGTTCAGTTGAAAGTACAGGAGGAAAGGACTATTGTGTTATATGTTCAGTTGAAAAGTACAGGAGGAAAGGACTATTGTGTTATGATGTGTTCAGTTGAAAAGTACAGGAGGAAAGGACTATTGTATTATGATGTGTTCAGTTGAAAAGTACAGGAGGAAAGGACTATTGTGTTATATGTTCAGTTGAAAAGTACAGGAGGAAAGGACTATTGTTTTATGATGTGTTCAGTTGAAAAGTACAGGAGGAAAGAACTATTGTATTATGATATGTTCAGTTCAAAAGTACAGGAGGAAAGGACTATTGTGTTATGATATGTTCAGTT
>NW_013708946.1:0-447 GCF_000517525.1 Limulus polyphemus | reverse complement strand
CCCTCGATGTAAGACTTTCAAAATGGATATCCTTTCATCAAAATTCACAATAGTTATATTATAATCTGCTTTCAAAATTTTGGTTAGCATCGATTTTACTGTTTTTTTTGTTTTCAGTTATATTGTAAAAAACAACAGCTTTAAAAATAAGATTATTCAAACAAAATCCCCATATTTAAAAGGCCATGACGTCTTCCTATGAAATAAACTCTTTCTTTTGGAATGTCTGTACCCTGTGATAGCTAAAGTTCAACTTTTTTAGTTTCTCACTGAACATAGTCTTTTCGTTAATGTTATATTCTCTGAATTTTAAGTTTTCCAACGAAATAATCACTATCAGATACTTTTCTATAAATTTGTCGTCAAAAAACAGTTTTTTAAATTTTCAAAAAAATACCCATTTTCACCCAAAAAGCCAAGGCTATAGACCATGTTATTCCGAAATTT
>NW_013708945.1:0-447 GCF_000517525.1 Limulus polyphemus | reverse complement strand
AAAGTTTCTCTCAGTGTGTTGTTTGTTTCGTTAGTATCCTAAGTTTTCTTTCAGTGTGTTGTTTGTTTCATTAGTTTGTGTAATATCCAAGGTTTTTCTCCCAGTGTGTTGTTTGTTTTGTTAGTTTGTGTGTAATATCCAAGGTTTTTCTCTCAGTGTGTTGTTTGTTTCATTAGTTTGTGTAATATCCTAAGTTTTCTCTCAGTGTGTTGTTTGTTCCATTAATATCCAAAGTTTCTCTCAGTGTGTTGTTTGTTTCGTTAATATCCTAAGTTTTCTTTCAGTGTGTTGTTTGTATTGTTAGTTTGTGTAATAACCAAGGTTTTTTTTCTCAGTGTGTTGTTTGTTCCATTAATATCCAAAGTTTTCTCTCAATATGTTGTTTGTTTCGTTAATATCCAAAGTTTTCTTTCAGTGTGTTATTTGTTTCGTTAGTTTGTGTAATAT
>NW_013708944.1:0-447 GCF_000517525.1 Limulus polyphemus | reverse complement strand
AACTTTTTTCCCCTGAAAACGATATTTTCGCTATTCGTGCCTTCGAACTCGAGTGAATGACACGCCCGTTCTTTGTACGACTATTAATGGTTACGAGATAGGCGGTTTCACATCAATATTTAAACTTTCTTCATGCAAGGTTGGCTATAACCGTTGGCGAGGGACTGTTCCCACGTGAGTTTTCAAAAATAGCCTCGTTTCAACAGGCGAGTCTGCAGTGCGATGAACCGGTCACCACGCGGTTATGATATAATGGATTTCTCAAAGAAATCCAGACACGTAAGGTGTTTGTTTTATAATTGGATAACAAATCAAATTTATTTTAGAAATTCAAATATCACGCATCAAGAGTTAAGAATTTTGCAATTAAAAGATGTGTTGATAACCTTCTATAAAAATAAAGCTCATTTCTTCTTTATCAACTGTTGAAATATGCTTTTAGTTATG
>NW_013708943.1:0-447 GCF_000517525.1 Limulus polyphemus | reverse complement strand
CCACGTGAGTGCTAAGCCCCATGGTAGTTGTCTCACCTATACTTGCGTCACGTAAGTGCTAGGCCCTGTGGTAGTTGTTTCACCTATACTTACGCCACGTGAGTGCTAAGCCCCATGGTAGTTGTCTCACCTATACTTGCGTCACGTAAGTGCTAGGCCCTGTGGTAGTTGTCTCACCTATACTTGCGTCACGTAAGTGCTAGGCCCTGTGGTAGTTGTCTCACCTATACTTGCGTCACGTAAGTGCTAGGCCCTGTGGTAGTTGTCTCACCTATACTTACGCCACGTGAGTTTCACCATCATCTTCAGGCATAAGTTTAGCCATATTTTGTGAATTTAGTCATCAGTCATGAATTTAACCAATAGTCGTGAGTTTAGCAGTAATAGTCATTGACATAAGGATTCATTTTATCAAAACATATTTTTGTAGCTTTTATATACCTGATG
>NW_013708942.1:0-447 GCF_000517525.1 Limulus polyphemus | reverse complement strand
GCATCTCTGACGGCCCAAGTTTATAATGTATGACTGCATCTGACGGCCCAAGTTTAGGATGTATGTCTACACCTAACGGCGCAAGTTTCGGTTGTATGCCTGCAAATGACGACCCAAGTTTTGGTTGTATGCCTTTATCTGAAGACCCAAGTTTAGATTATATGACTGCATACGACAGCCCAAGTTTAGGTTGTTTAGAATGTAGTTCATTCCAAATTTCAATGTCCATAAGTGATCAGTGCAGCCATTTCAGTTAACTACTGAGAAATGTGGATTTATAGTTTAACGAAATTAAATCGTAGCTAACTGTTATAAACTCATGTGCATGAACACGTCAAATTGCAAGAGTTTGATTTTCTTTAATTTCGTTTATATGGTAGCCTTTTCTCAATAGACAGGACTGGAAGTTGTTGTTTTTTCTTTTTTGGTGTCTCCACGTCAATAACG
>NW_013708941.1:0-447 GCF_000517525.1 Limulus polyphemus | reverse complement strand
GCCATAATATCTGTAGTGTTGAAGAATTTATTGTACATACGTTTCTGTAGTGTTGAAGAATTTATTGTACATACGTTAAATTGTTCTGAATATATATATATATATGTTATTTGGAAAACAAGTGAAGTGCGTGCTGTTTACTGTAAGCCCACAGACTTGTGAGATTGGAATTGTCAAGCAGATACAGATGTTGTTATTGGGCTTAGGATTCTTCTACAGTAGGTGTCTGTCACTTGTTAGTGATAAATTCAACGATGTCTAGCGTTATGGGTATCGAAACCTGGTTACAATTAGCTATCTGTGCTTTGCCCCACAACTATTTACATTATTTATTTTTCCACTTGTTTGTGTTTGTTTGAAGTTAAGCACAAAGCTACAGTTTTTTTTTAAATTGAAAACGTAAGGGAGGTATAGAAACCTATTAACATCCGTATAAAATGCGAGATT
>NW_013708940.1:0-447 GCF_000517525.1 Limulus polyphemus | reverse complement strand
GTAAAGACACCCCTTGGCTCCTGAGGGACGTGTTAAAAAGTGTGAATATCCATGTGTTTGTTTCCCACAAAAATCAATAGGTTCTATAGTATTTTTTTTCACTCAAAATGAACTATTTTGTAAATCACCTATTGCCCATGCTCGTTCTTTCAGACGGAGGAGGGCGTTATAATGTATCGGTCATACTCACTATTTATTGGTAAAGAGTAGCCCAAGAATTGACGGTGTGTGTTGTTGACCACCTGCCTACCTTCTAGTCTATTTCTTCAAAATTAGGGACAGCTAGCGCAGATAGCCCTCGAGTAGTTTTGCTCGAAATTCATCGAAAAAATTAAATAATTTTGAGAATCTAGAGCCTTAAGAATTCAACCTCTGTCTTAAAATCTGGTTTATAGATTCAGCCAACAAGTAAACGTAAGAGATTTGAGCTGCCTTCATTTAGCCAAC
>NW_013708939.1:0-447 GCF_000517525.1 Limulus polyphemus | reverse complement strand
GTCATATAAGATAAGTCTAGTAAAACGGATACTTGTGTTAACTATCATCATATAAGGTAAGTCTAGTAAGAGTGATTTATGTGTTTTAAATATTGTCATATAGGTCTAGTAAGACTGATATATGTGTGTTAAATATTATCATATAAGATAAGTCTAGTAAGACTGATTTATGTTAAATATTGTGATATAAGTCTAGTAAAACGGATACTTGTGTTAACTATCATATAAGGTAAGTCTAGTAAGACTGATATACGTGTGTTGAATATTGTCATATAAGTCTAGTAAGACTGAATTATGTGTGTTAAATATTGTCATATAAGTCTAGTAAGACTGATGTATGTGTGTTAAATATTGTCATATAAGTCTAGTAAGACTGATTTATATTAAATATTGTCATATAAGTCAAGTAAGACTGATTTATGTGTTTTAAATATTGTCATATAGGTC
>NW_013708938.1:0-447 GCF_000517525.1 Limulus polyphemus | reverse complement strand
GTTTCATTCGAAGGGTATTAAACTTGTCTTTACTTATACGTGTCAGTATATAGTAGTTTCATTTGAAGGATATTAAACTTGTCTTTACTTATACGTGTCAGTATATAGTAGTTTCATTTGAAGGGTATTAAACTTGTCTTTACTTATACGTGTCAGTATATAGTAGTTTCATTCGAAGGGTACTAAACTTGTCTTTACTTATACGTGTCAGTATATAGTAGTTTCATTCGAAGGGTACTAAACTTGTCTTTACTTATACGTGTCAGTATATAGTAGTTTCAATCGAAGGGTATTAAACTTGTCTTTACTTATACGTGTCAGTATATAGTAGTTTCATTCGAAGGGTATTAAACTTGTCTTTACTTATACGTATCAGTATATAGTAGTTTCATTCGAAGGGTACTAAACTTGTCTTTACTTATACGTGTCAGTATATAGTAGTTTCAA
>NW_013708937.1:0-447 GCF_000517525.1 Limulus polyphemus | reverse complement strand
GGTAGATAACAGTGTTTTTATAGAAGTTACAAACAGATGTGGTAGATAACTGACATACACTGTTTTATAGAAGTTACAAACAGATGTGGTAGATAACAGACAGACACTGCTTTACAGAAGTTACAAACAGATGTGGTAAATAACAGACAGACACTGCTGTCTGTTATCTACCACATATGTTTGTAACCTCTGTAAAGCAGTGTATGTCAGTTATCTACCACATCTGTTTGTAACTTCTATAAAACAGTGTCTGTCTGTTATTTACCACATCTGTTTGTAACTTCTGTAAAGCAGTGTCTGTCTGTTATATACCACATCTGTTTGTAACTTCTATAAAACAGTGTCTGTCTGTTATTTACCACATCTGTTTGTAACTTCTGTAAAGCAGTGTCTGTCTGTTATATACCACATCTGTTTGTAACTTCTGTAAAGTGTTTTACAGAAATT
>NW_013708936.1:0-447 GCF_000517525.1 Limulus polyphemus | reverse complement strand
ACAGTCCTCAGTTCCTAACTCACTTGTACATGAACAACCACAGCCCTCAGTTCCTAACTCACTTGTACATGAACCACCAGTCCTCAGTTCATACTTCACTTGTACACGAACAACCAGTCCTCAGTTCATAACTCACTTGTACATGAACAACCACAGTCATCAATTCATACCTCACTTGTACATGAACAACCACAGTCATCAATTCATACCTCACTTGTACATGAACAACCACAGCCCTCAGTTCATAACTCACTTGTACACGAACAACCACAGTCCTCAGTTCATACTTCACTTGTACATTAACAACCACAGCCCTCAGTTCCTAACTCACTTGTACATGAACCACCACAGTCCTCAGTTCATACCTCACTTGTACATGAACAACCACAGTCCTCAGTTCATACCTCACTTGTACATGAACAACCACAGCCATCAGTTCATACTCAC
>NW_013708935.1:0-447 GCF_000517525.1 Limulus polyphemus | reverse complement strand
CATGGCCGGTGCCAGTCTCAAAACAGCCCCCCCCCCCCAGCTCAAAACACTACCATTAAAGTGTTTTAAAACCAGTCTAAAAAAACATTACTCAGGCTTAGAACAATATGTTTATCAAATGGAATGATAATTCTGTAGTAATTTTGATAAGGCTTTGATCTTGAGAACAATGTCCGATTTGTCCCTAGGTGGGTTAGCAGTAAGTTTATGGACATCCAAGG
Organism: Limulus polyphemus; assembly: GCF_000517525.1. NCBI lineage: Eukaryota > Metazoa > Arthropoda > Merostomata > Xiphosura > Limulidae > Limulus > Limulus polyphemus. The sequence goes on along the minus strand of NW_013708935.1, from coordinate 226 downwards.
TTCGATTCCTCACGGTGGACACTGCAGAACATTTTTGTAAGAGAATTATTTCATAGTATAGACAAGTTTTTGTTCAACAAGTTGAACAAACTGATGAACATGTTTTCATAGAGCATTTTAGCCTCTGAAGCCACTTGGCAATGAGCTAAGCAGTAGATGATAAATGTATGGGCACAAAGGCACCACAGGATAATATTTTGAGCCTAGTGCACCTGACTGTGAGCCC
>NW_013708934.1:0-447 GCF_000517525.1 Limulus polyphemus | reverse complement strand
TTCTGTGGAGCAGCGATAACTTTACGGACTTATAACGTAAAACAAACTCATCTTCACATTGATTTACTTATATAATATGTCTTCGTATTTGATTTTATACTAATTCCATTATTTATGAAAATACAACAATAACATATGACCTTTTATGTGCAAGTATTTTTATATTTATTTATTCCTCAGTGGCTCAACGGTAAGTCTGAATGCTTATAACGCTAAATATCAGGTTTCGATATCCGTGGCGGGGACAACACAGATAGTCCGCTGTGTAGATATGCGCTCAATAACAAAACAACAAACACTTCTACATTTACTATCTACATAAAAGAGCCTAATCTAAAAAAAAAGGGTTTAATGTAACGCTATATGATTGCTGTGCTACGGTTACTCAACACGGTTCTTTCAAATTCTGACTATAGATAATGCTTATTTCATATTATCTGTACTCAC
>NW_013708933.1:0-447 GCF_000517525.1 Limulus polyphemus | reverse complement strand
GATAATATCTTTGTGCTGTTTTCAACGATTCTTTTCGGAATTTTTAACCTCTTCTATCAAAATTCATAGTGTGTGGTAATTTTCCGATCTAGTGACGCAGGATATTGTTAACGGTTTAATGTCGCTGCCCCAGACAGCTGCTTACGTTTGTTATTCAGCTCAAAGCTACACAATGGCTATCTGTGCTATGCCCATCGCTAGTATTGAAGCCCGATTTTTAGCGTTAGAAGCCAGCAGACTTACTAGCGGATCATTGAGGGGGAGGGGGAACTGGTGTTCCCTGAGTGTAACCTTACTGGTCAAGTGGTGACCATGTGTAACATCATGAGTGTAACGTTACTGGTTTAGTGGTGACCATGTGTAACATCATGAGTGTAACCTTACTGGTTTAGTGGTGACCATATGTAACATCATGAGTGTAACCTTTCTGGTTTATTGGTGACCATA
>NW_013708932.1:0-447 GCF_000517525.1 Limulus polyphemus | reverse complement strand
TATATGTGTGTGTGGTGTTGGTGGGTTAGTGTCTGGTACCACATATATGTGTGTGGTGTTGGTGGGTTAGTGTCTGGTACCATATGTGTGTAATATTGGTGGGTTGAGTGTCTGGTACCACATATGTGTGTGTGATATTGGTGGGTTAGTGTCTGGTACCATATATATGTGTGTGTGGTGTTGGTTAGTTGAGTGTCTGGTACCACATATATGTGTGTGGTGTTGGTGGGTTAGTGTCTGGTACCATATGTGTGTGTGTGTGTTATATTGGTGGGTTGAGTGTATAGTACCATATACATATATATTAATTTGTGACGTAATGAAGTTAAACTTTTTCAGAATATTTTGACAGATAAGAATAATGTGTGTGATATTGGTGGGTTAGTGTCTGGTACCATATATGTGTGTGTGGTGTTGGTTAGTTGAGTGTCTGGTACCACATATATG
>NW_013708931.1:0-447 GCF_000517525.1 Limulus polyphemus | reverse complement strand
GCGTAAGCCCGTCTCAAGGGTGGTACAGATACTTGTTCAAGTTGGTATGAGTGAGGGTATCTACTTTGAATATGTAACTTGGAACGGTCGTTAACACAGATAATTCAAATATTATTTTATACTGTACTAGGACCCCTTCGTCTGACTTGGACACACGGTATTTCATTTGTCGTCATGTTCTTGTCCTGTGCAATCGTAGTCAGTGAGAACTCGTAATGAAACCAGCCAGTTCGGTAACCAACAATAACATTTATGCATATAAATATTTGTTTTACTTGTTTAGTTGTGTTTACTTTGTTGGCTTAGTTCAGTTTATTTTCGATAGAATATTTCCTGAACCTGCATTTTGCAGAAATGTTTGGGTATCTATTGAATAGCAGTGTACCTCTATACTATTTTCAGTGTGCTTTTTTCTATGTTGACTGTGGTAGAGTAAAATTTATAAAT
>NW_013708930.1:0-447 GCF_000517525.1 Limulus polyphemus | reverse complement strand
TATAAAATATTTGAAGTTTTAAAACATCCAAATTTGGTATAAAGCAAAAAGTACAAAATACTATGCAAAGCTTATTAGTAGGAACTAACAAACTTTTGTGGCAGAAAATTGGCAATTTTTATTTATAAGTATTTAATGTATTTAGACTTAGATCTATGCCAGTTTATGATGGAAAAGCAATACAAAAATCTGTCTACCATAAGATAAATATCAAACTCTTACTCTCCTGTTAGATCTACACTAACGATAAGTCAACACTTTTCGAACACAAAATATACATTAAAATAATAAATATACATTGTTAAAATCAATACACAATTAAAATCAAAAGAAAATATAAAATGTGAAATTTATCTTTTGCAACTTCACATGTGACAAGTCGAAACATGTAGTAATTATTTTAAAATGATTTTAATGTTGTATGTATATTATTTTAACACTATACAC
>NW_013708929.1:0-447 GCF_000517525.1 Limulus polyphemus | reverse complement strand
CAAGGAATATGACCGTTTGGGTCTAGTGAGTGGATGTAAAGTGAATATGACCATTTGGATCAAGTGAGTAGATGTACAGATCAAGTGAGTCGATGCACAGTGAATAAGACCGTTTGGATCAAGTGAGTAGATGTACAGGTCAAGTGAGTGGATGTACAATGAATATGACCGTTTGGGTCAAGTGATTTGAAACAGAGTAACGATTCTGTAGCATTCCAACTTATGTATATCTCTAGATCGAAGGTGCGATCTCATACACTTTACCACCTGAACTAATGTGACGTGGTATCTCATACACTCTACCACCTGAACTAATGTGACGTGGTATCTCATACACTCTACCACCTGAACTAATGTGACGTGGTATCTCATACACTCTACCACCTGAACTAATGTGACGTGGTATCTCATACACTCTACCACCTGAACTAATGTGACGTGGTATCT
>NW_013708928.1:0-447 GCF_000517525.1 Limulus polyphemus | reverse complement strand
TAAGAAGTGTGTAATAAAACACCTTAAACATAAAACTATCCCAGAAACATTAACAACAGCTCCTAAACGTGATGTTAACAAGTGTGTAATGAAACACTTTAAACATAAACGAATCCCAGAAACATTAACAACAGCTCCTAAACGTGATGTTAAGAAGTGTGTAATAAAACACTTTAAACATAAAACAATCCCAGAAACATTAACAACAGCTCCTAAACGTGATGTTAAGAAGTGTGTAATAAAACACTTTAAACATAAAACAATCCAGAAACATTAACAACAGCTCCTAGACGTGATGTTAAGAAGTGTGTAATAAAACACCTTAAACATAAAACAATCCCAGAAACATTAACAACAGTTCCTAAACGTGATGTTAAGAAGTGTGTAATAAAACACCTTAAACATAAAACAATCCCAGAAACATTAACAACAGTTCCTAAACGTGAT
>NW_013708927.1:0-447 GCF_000517525.1 Limulus polyphemus | reverse complement strand
AAGCTGATAAACTATGCTGGTTATCAACCTGATAAACTATGCTGGGTATCAACCTGATAAAATATGTTGGTTATCAACCTGATAAACTACGCTGGGTATCAACCGTCATAAACTATGCTGGTTATCATCCTGATAAACTATGGTGGGTATCAAGCTGATAAACTATGCTGGGAATCAAGCTGATAAACTATGCTGGCTAACAACCTGATAAACTATGCTGGTTATCAAGCTGATCAACTATGGTGGGTATCAAGCTGATAAACTATGCTGGGTATCAAGCTGATAAACTATGCTGGGTATCAAGCTGATAAACTATGCTTGGTATCAAGCTGATAAACTATGCTGGTTATCAACCTGTAAACTAGGCTGGGTATCAACTGATAAACTATGCTGGTTATCAACCTGATAAACTATGCTGGCTATCAAGCTGATAAACTATGCTGGTTA
>NW_013708926.1:0-447 GCF_000517525.1 Limulus polyphemus | reverse complement strand
AGTTATCTTTCTACAATAATAAGATCAATATCGTATCAGTTATCTTTCTACAATATTGAGATCAATACCGTATCTGTTATCTTTCTTTGGCTAAAGTGAACCTCAAGTCAGGGATGTAGAGCGCACTGGAGTACAGCTCCGTCTCCTGAAATTGTAGCTCTGTCCCGACAAAATAAAAATTTGTATGTAAAAAAGTTATTCAATTTAGTACTGAAATTAAGCGTTTTTCACAATCAAACCATTAGCCTAAGGTCGTTTGTTTTACCTACTCGTGTTGAGGTACGCAAGGAGTTATAACAATCAAAGTTGTTAAAATTATAGCCGAGTTGTTAAACCCTTGCGTTGTGAAGGTAGTGAATACAGTTGTTAAACCCTTGCGTTGTGAAGGTAGTGAATACAGTTGTTAAACCCTTGCGTTGTGAAGGTAGTGAATACAGTTGTTAAACC
>NW_013708925.1:0-447 GCF_000517525.1 Limulus polyphemus | reverse complement strand
ATTTTTAATGTACTTTTCTCGTAGCTGACTACAACCATCGTTTTAAAACACATTAAAATTAATGATATGGAAAACGATTCTTAACATATAGATGTGATATTCATAGCCTAGTAATATTTAAATTTTAATGTATAAGGTAATACCGAATGGACAGTACGTGTAATATTAAATCACTTGGATTTTTTGATATGTATAAAACTAGTCCTAAGAATTAATCATTCTTTTTTTTTTCACGTTACAAATGCTGTAGTAAGTATTTTAAAAGTAAAGTTTATTTTCAAGCAATTCCGTAGGATGGGTCACGTGTGCTATAAACACCAATGAAAAGATAACGTTTGAAACTACCCAAATGCTGTTAGAAGTTCTGATGCCAATTGAAAAAAAATAAGTTTTGTTTTTTACCCATTATACTCACCTTTAAAATATGGGACTGTTGTTTGTGATGGT
>NW_013708924.1:0-447 GCF_000517525.1 Limulus polyphemus | reverse complement strand
ATGTATATATTTTGCATTTCTGATAGTTAAGTTATTTTAGATCATTTGTTGACGTATCTGATGGTCAGTTTGTATTAAATAATTTTTAAATTTCTGATAGTTAATTTATATTAAATCATTTGTCGTGATATTTCTAATTATTGATTCTGCATTCAAGTTATGAAATCTACCTTTCTCTAAGTATACATCAATATGGGGCTTTTTGTACACAATATTGAGTAAAAAATCCCAATATTGATGTATATTTTTAGACTCCTTCAAACTACAGTCAAAAACGTACAACGATGACTTCTCGGGTTCGCTTGCCAAATATTCACGTGGCACAACAATACTTATTAACTGTGTATCCAATAGTGAGTTAAATGATCAAAACTGTAATAAATTTTTACAAATAATTCTATTCTGTTTATTTTTATTTGTGAACTTTAACTTCTGCGTGTTTATTAC
>NW_013708923.1:0-447 GCF_000517525.1 Limulus polyphemus | reverse complement strand
AACACTAGTGTAGAAACATCTTAAATAACAACAATAGTGTAGAAACATCTTAAATAACAACAATAGTGTAGAAACATCTTAAATAACAACAATAGTGTAGAAACATCTTAAATAACAACAGTAGTGTAGAAACATCTTAAATAACAACAATAGTGTAGAAACATCTTAAATAACAACAATAGTGTAGAAACATCTTAAATAACAACACTAGTGTAGAAACATCTTAAATAACAACAACAGTGTAGAAACATCTTAAGTAGCAACAATAGTGTAGAAACATCTTAAATAACAACAATAATGTAGAAACATCTTAAATAACAACAATAATGTAGAAACATCTTAAATAACAACAATAATGTAGAAACATCTTAAATAACAACAACAGCGTAGAAACATCTTAAATAACAACAACAGTGTAGAATACTATTAATATTAGTAGCGTGACGT
>NW_013708922.1:0-447 GCF_000517525.1 Limulus polyphemus | reverse complement strand
CCTTACTTGTCCTTTTTCACTTGACCTTATGACTGGGCCTCTCAGTTTCTTCTGTTGTGGGTTACAGGGCAGCTTTGTCTTCCACTTTTCAATTTACCAATTTGCTTCTCTGTTCCACTCTTCATTGTCCTGCTTCTCTCCCGAATTGGAACCTCAGTGTTATTCTTCACACTCGTATTTGTCCTTCATTTGTACCTTTGTCGTCTGTCTCGTTATATCAACTTTCATTGAAGTCCTTGTCCTTGTTTCTCTTGTTGTTGGCATATGGTCACCATCATTTCAATGTTTTGGTGATAGATGTTCTCTATCTTTACTTTCCCTTCTCTCCCAACTTTTTGACTGTTCAGAACCTGATCACATACTTTGCCTGTTCTGAGCTTTCAGGTGGTATGTGACACACACACTGTTCCCTTCCTTGCTTCAGATGTCCATTTCCTTGGTCATTGG
>NW_013708921.1:0-447 GCF_000517525.1 Limulus polyphemus | reverse complement strand
ATTGCATCTTTGCTTCACGAAATCTGAAGGTACATCCTGTAGTCATAAAAACGAGCATCATCACGGCATCAGGGTCATTAATACTGGTGGGAAATTCTGGAAAGTTTCCAAACAACGAGCAACCCAACAGAAATACGAGGTTAATTATTAGCAACATCCCAAGTTAACAGAACATCGAATATCCAAGGAGCGTAAACTTGAAAGTTTGAGTTTAGCTTTTCGTGATGTTCAGATACTCGTACAGGTTAGTATAAAACATCTACAACTACGTTCTTGTCAGCTTCTTGCCCAAATACACCTCTTGTTTTATACTAACCTGTGTGACAAACACAACTCTACAACTACGTTCTTGTCAGCTTCTTGCCCAAATACACCTCTGTTGTGTTTGTCACACAGGTTAGTATAAAACATCTACAACTACGTTCATATCATGTTGAGTCACATCAA
>NW_013708920.1:0-447 GCF_000517525.1 Limulus polyphemus | reverse complement strand
CCTAATCAACAATAACTTTCCTTCAAGAGAAGGTTCCTAATCAACAATAACTTTCCTTCAAGAGAAGGTTCCTAATCAACAGTAACTTTCCTTATAGATTGAAGAGAAGATACTTAATCAACAGTAACTTTCCTTATAGATTCAAGAGAAGATACCTAATCAACAATAACTTTCCTTATAGATTCAAGAGAAGATACCTAATCAACAATAACTTTCCTTATAGATTCAAGAGAAGGTTCCTAATCAACAGTAACTTTCCTTATAGATTCGAAAGAAGGTTCCTAATCAACAGTAACTTTCTTTATAGATTGAAGAGAAAGTTCCTAATCAACAATAACTTTCCTTATAAATTCAAGGGAAGATACCTAATCAACAATAGCTTTCCTTATAGATTCAAGAGAAGATACCTAATCAACAATAACTTTCCTTGTAGATTCAAGAGAAGAT
>NW_013708919.1:0-267 GCF_000517525.1 Limulus polyphemus | reverse complement strand
AAGATTTAACGATACTGTGTACTGTCAATAAAAAGACACAAGATTTAACAATACTGTGTACTGTCAATAAGAAGACACAAGATTTGATATAACGATACTGTGTACTTTCAATTAGAAGACACAAGATTTAACAAAACTGTGTACTGGCAATAAGTAGACACACGATTTAACAATACTGTGTACTATCAATAAAAAGATATAAGATTTAACTATACTGTGTACTGTCCATAAGAAGACATAAGATTTAACAATACTGTGTACTATCAA
>NW_013708918.1:0-447 GCF_000517525.1 Limulus polyphemus | reverse complement strand
CTGAATCAGTTAGGTTGTCGTGTTCACCTGTGGTGAAGGTTAGACTATCTTCTGAATCAGTCAGATTGTCATGTTCACCTGTGGTGAAGGTTAGACTATCTTCTGAATCAGTCAGATTGTCATGTTTACCTCTGAAGAAGGTTGGTTCACCTTCTGAAATCATCAATCAAGTTATAGGAATCATCCCTGAAGAAGGTTGGTTCACCTTCTGAAATCATCAATCAAGTTATAGGAATCATCCCTGAAGAAGGTTGGTTCACCTTCTGAAATCATCAATCAAGTTATAGGAATCATCCCTGAAGAAGGTTGGTTCACCTTCTGAAATCATCAATCATCTCTGAAACAATCTTCTCCTTTTTCCGAATGTATTCTCCTGCTTAAAAATTATTTGGAATGGCGGTTTTCTTCTTGTTGCGAGAAAGATCTGAAGGAACTCATATCAGGGAG
>NW_013708917.1:0-447 GCF_000517525.1 Limulus polyphemus | reverse complement strand
AACAAACTCGGAGCCAGATGGATGAAGGTCAATAACACATGATGAATGGTTATAGATTATAAGTACAATGTACCCTATAGAAACTGAAGAAAATATATTTTTAACAAAACCACATCACACATTTTGTTAAAAATAATCTTGCAAACCTTGATCTACACCTCCAGATACTAGAATTAAAACTTTGGTGTTGCATCTATAATGGAGATGTCTGATATAGGTATTGAAAAACTTTTACTTAAAAACCTAATACAAGTAACAACGTTTCGATCTGCTTAGGTCACCATCAGGTTAAGAACAACTTGGAGAAAAGTGACTGCTATTACGTGTTTTAAAGATAAAAAAATGTTTGGTTTAATATGATTCTTCAGCTTAACTTTTGTAAATGCTGTATGTACATTATGTCTTGTTTGTGTAGCGTGTTGTTTGTTTGTTTTCTGAATTTCGCGC
>NW_013708916.1:0-447 GCF_000517525.1 Limulus polyphemus | reverse complement strand
CACTATTACAGTACATAAAACTGTGTACGATCACTCACATGTAGATACTGTGTAACTCACTATTACAGTACATAAAACTGTGTACGATCACTCACTTGTAATTACTCTGTAACTCACTATTACAGTACATAAAACTGTGTACGATCACTCACTTGTAGTTACTGTGTAACTCACTATTACAGTACATAAAACTATGTACGATCACTCACATGTAGATACTGTGTAACTCACTATTACAGTACATAAAACTGTGTACGATCACTCACTTGTAGTTACTCTGTAACTCACTATTACAGTACATAAAACTGTGTACGATCACTCACATGTAAATACTGTGTAACTCACTATTACAGTACATAAAACTGTGTACGATCACTCACTTGTAGTTACTCTGTAACTCACTATTACAGTACATAAAACTGTGTACGATCACTCACATGTAGATAC
>NW_013708915.1:0-447 GCF_000517525.1 Limulus polyphemus | reverse complement strand
GAATTCCTATCACCGAACATGTCAGCCGTGGAGGCATTATAATGTGACGGTCAATCCCACTAATTGAGTAGCCCTAGAGTTGGCGGTGGGTGGTGTTGAGAAGCTATTTCCCTTTAGTCTATCACTACTAAATTAGAGACGGTTAGGGATAGCCCTCATGTAACATTGCTCGAAATTCCATATATATATATAAATTCCCTCTCCCATATATATATATATACCCGTTTTTGCTCAGCATCCATACATATTCAAAAAATGTTAGTTTGTATGACCTGTGATTGTCCGTTAGCTATATATACATGGTTGAGAGACTACGAATAAAAAATAACGTTTCTAAGATTTGTTTTCAATGGGCCGGCATGGCCAGGTGGATAGGGCACTCGACTTTCAATCTGCGGATCGCGGTTCGAACTCCCCGTCACACCAAACATGCTCGCCCTTTCAGCA
>NW_013708914.1:0-447 GCF_000517525.1 Limulus polyphemus | reverse complement strand
AGCATTTCTCAGTAATGTTTACAGTCATTCTAAATACTGATCTCATAACAGAGCATTTTTCAGCATGTTTACAGTCATTCTAAATACTGATCTCATAACAGAGCATCTCTCTGTATGTTTACAGCCATTCTAAATACTGATCTCATAACAGAGCATTTCTCAGTATTTTTACAGTCATTCTAAATACTGATCTCATAACAGAGCATCTCTCAATATGTTTACAGTCATTCTAAATACTGATCTCATAACAGAGCATCTCTCTGTATGTTTACAGCCATTCTAATTATTCTGATCTCATAACAGAGCATGTCTCAGTATGTTTACAGTCATTCTAAATATTGATCTCATAACAGAGCATTTCTCAGTATGTTTCATTCTAAATACTGATCTCATAACAGAGTATTTCTCAGTATGTTTCATTCTAAATACTGATTTCATAACAGAGTA
>NW_013708913.1:0-447 GCF_000517525.1 Limulus polyphemus | reverse complement strand
GGTAAACTATGTTGATTAAAACAGTCTTGGGCTATGAAAGTATGGGATTAGATAAACTATGTTGATTAAAACAGTCTTGGGCTATGAAAGTATGGGATTAGATAAACTATGTTGATTAAAATTTATAATTTTTTTATCATATATTTTGAATTTGAAGTCATATTTAAAATACAACTATGAGATAATGACGAAAAGTTTAATTTATAATGTGAAAATGGTAATATATCGTCAACATTTTGCGATTAAAACTTTATTTACGAAGATAAAGGACAAAGTTATTTGATGTAAATTTTCAGGGTCTCTCGTTTTGTCGGCATCGGGCTTTAGATCTTATAGATCTGGGAGGGTCAGGTTCATTTCAACCAGGCCCAGCATGACAAGGTGGTTAGAGCGCTTGATACGGGATTAGTGCCGTACTTAGGGCCATCCTCATCACGTATGCAGAAA
>NW_013708912.1:0-447 GCF_000517525.1 Limulus polyphemus | reverse complement strand
ACTGGGGGGCAAATGTTAACTTGTAACACTATATTTTCCAAAAGAACAATGCAGCTAAGCACCCCTCAAACATGTGCAAACATTTCGTATCTTAAAAGCAAGAGGAATATTTTACTGGGGGGCCAAATGTTAACTTGTAACACTATATTTTCCAAAAGAACAATGCAGCTAAGCACCCCCCTCAAACATGTGCAAACACTTCGTATCTTTAAAGCAAGAGGAATATTTTTTTCAAAATTATGGAAATTTTCTCCCCATTTCCAGACTTTGATCTCTTCAGACGTTTATGGGAGCTGAAAAAGGCTTACCGTGTTTTGGAATGTCCTGAAAGACTGTTGGAATAATGTTGATCAATCAACTGTTGACAGTTTGACAAATCAACATCAAATCGAGTTGGGGGCAGTCTGTTTGTTTTTTGTTTTTTAATTATGCACAAAGCTACACAAG
>NW_013708911.1:0-447 GCF_000517525.1 Limulus polyphemus | reverse complement strand
GATTCCTACTGATATCTAGTGTAATGAGAAGATTCCTACTGATATATAGTGTAATGAGAAGATTCCTACTGACATCTAGTGTAAAGAGAAGATTCCTACTGATATCTAGTGTAATGACATCCTACTGACATCTAGTGTAATGAGAAGATTCCTACCGATATCTAGTGTAATGAGAAGATTCCTACTGATATCTAGTGTAATGAGAAGATTCCTACCGATATCTAGTGTAATGAGAAGATTCCTACCGATATCTAGTGTAATGAGAAGATTCCTACTGATATCTAGTGTAATGAGAAGATTCCTACTGATATCTAGTGTAATGAGAAGATTTTTACCGATATCTAGTGTAATGAGAAGATTCCTACTGACATCTAGTGTAATGAGAAGATTCCTACTGATATCTAGTGTAATGAGAAGATTCCTACTGATATCTAGTGTAATGAGAAG
>NW_013708910.1:0-447 GCF_000517525.1 Limulus polyphemus | reverse complement strand
AATAATATCATTGTTTAACATTCGTATTGTTAAACAATAAATATTTTCGTATAAAGTGTTGTTAATAGTATTTGTTTACAAAAGAAAAAAAAACATGTAATATGAAACATGTTTCAAACCGCACCAATTTGGTAATAATTAAACTAAATATTTTTCACCAAGTCATTAGAAATTACAATCAGGTTTTCGGTGCTTCATTCCCATTGGTTAGGTTACCTTCCATTTGTTATATAACTAGTCTTAACTTACGTTACAGAAGAATATTTGCTAAATCAGATACACAGCTCCTTTTTTAAAATAAATCCGGTTAAAAAACATACTACATATAATTATTAATAGATCATTGTACAAAAATCTATATTAATTCTCATTTATGGGGTTTTACTAAAGTTCATTATGTGCAAAATCATAGGCATACGGGGGATTTTTCAGAAGGGGGTATACAAT
>NW_013708909.1:0-447 GCF_000517525.1 Limulus polyphemus | reverse complement strand
GTTTTAAATTTATATTCAACTAGCATGTTTTGAATTTATATTCAACTAATATGTTTTAAATTTATATTCAACTAATATGTTTTGAATTTATATTCAACTAGTATGTTTTGAATTTATATTCAACTAATATGTTTTGAATTTATATTCAACAAATATGTTTTAAATTTATATTCAACTAGCATGTTTTGAATTTATATTCAACTAATATGTTTTGAATTTATATTCAACTAGTATGTTTTGAATTTATATTCAACAAATATGTTTTAAATTTATATTCAACTAGCATGTTTTGAATTTATATTCAACTAATATGTTTTGAATTTATATTCAACTAATATGTTTTGAATTTATATTCAACTAATATGTTTTGAATTTATATTCAACTAGTATGTTTTGAATTTATATTCAACTAATATGTTTTGAATTTATATTCAACTAGTATGTTTG
>NW_013708908.1:0-447 GCF_000517525.1 Limulus polyphemus | reverse complement strand
AATTCAGAATGATATGTCTTATAAGTTTATTTTATGAAATATTTATTGATTACCTCCACAGAAACTGATCAAACATTCCCGTGATATTTTTAAAAATACCATTTAAGTCATTTTTATCTGCCTTCGTGAAACAGCCTGCGATAATAGCCAACCGTGGCGGAGCTGCTGAACCAGTACTTTTAACTGGATCAATGTGATAAAACTTCTACATCAAATCGTACTTAGTCAAAATAAAAGTAATAAGATAGTTAATTGTTACAGTTTACGTTCGGGTCACTAATCTAAATTTAAAACTATGTTTTTCTGTAAACATTTGAATGAGGGTAAGTCTGATATAATCGTTTTTACCATACTTCGTTATAAGAAATATTCTAATTAACCAGCCACTTATGATATCCGTAATGTTTGTGATATAATAACAAATATCCGTCCTTTGTAATTGACCAG
>NW_013708907.1:0-447 GCF_000517525.1 Limulus polyphemus | reverse complement strand
AGTCAGGTTGTCTATATTGTACCGATGTTATGTTGAGCGTGATATCAGTCAGGTTGTGTATATTGAACCGATGTTATGTTGAACGTGATATCAGTCAGGTTGTTTATATTGTACCGATGTTATGTTGAGCGTGATATCAGTCAGGTTGTGTATATTGAACCGATGTTATGTTGAACGTGATATCAGTCAGGTTGTCTATATTGAACCCATGTTATGTTGAACGTGATATCAGTCAGGTTGTCTATATTGAACCGATGTTATGTTGAACGTGATATCAGTCAGGTTGTCTATATTGAACCGATGTTATGTTGAGTGAGATATCAATCAGGTTGTCTATATTGAACCGATGTTATGTTGAACGTGATATCAGGCAGGTTGTTTATATTGAACCGATGTTATGTTGAACGTGATATCAGTCAGGTTGTCTATATTGAACCGATGTTATGT
>NW_013708906.1:0-447 GCF_000517525.1 Limulus polyphemus | reverse complement strand
ATTGTTTGATATTGAGGTAGGATCTTCAAGGATCAGTTCTACTGTTGAAGGGATATTGAGGTAGGATTTTCAAGGATCAGTTCTACTGTTAAAGGGATTATTAGGTAGGATCTTCAAGGATCAGTTCTACTGTTGAAGGGATATTGAGGTAGGATCTTCAAGGATCAGTTCTACTGTTAAAGGGATATTGAAGTAGGATCTTCAAGGATCAGTTCCACTGTTAAAGGGATATTGAAGTAGGATCTTCAAGGATCAGTTCTACTGTTAAAGGGATAATGAGGTAGGATCTTCAAGGATCACGTCTGCTCTTCAAGGACTGTTGAGAGAGGATCGTCAAGGATCAGAGCTGTTGTTGAAGGGATGTGGAGAAGGAACTGTGAAGGATCAGGTCTAGAATGGAAGGGTTGTTGAGAAGGGATGGTCAAGGATCAGTTCTACTGTTAAAGG
>NW_013708905.1:0-447 GCF_000517525.1 Limulus polyphemus | reverse complement strand
GGGCCACTAGAGGGCAGTACAAGTCAAGAAAGCTCTTTGTGAGGAGAGGGAAGTAGCTATCGAAATACGTTTTCAGTTTAGGAAAATATTGTCTTTTGTGAAAAGACAAGAACATTGTTGGCTACTTATTTAAATATTCCATGTTTCGTAGTCAGTTTTACACTTTCTATCACTTTTCAATCTGCATATAAATAACACAATTGAGAAACATGTTAAGAGTATAATAAATTTTTGACAATGAATCATTTATGTTAATGAATAATGAAGTGGAAGGTTAATACTGAGAAACATAAATATCAATATTTAAAAACAAAATTCAATTATGAATACTTTTTAACAAAGTAGGTTTTTATATATAGAATTGTGTGATCACACAGTTTTCAATCAATTCAATTATGAATACTATTTTTAACAAAGTAGGTTTTATATATAGAATTGTGTGATCAC
>NW_013708904.1:0-447 GCF_000517525.1 Limulus polyphemus | reverse complement strand
CCTGGATGGAAGCTTACGCAGCACCAATAAATCTCAGTTGGTTGATTTTATAGCAGAAAATGCAACTTCTTAGAGTCTGCCTCCAATTTAAGGAAACGTATTCATCATCATAGATGCAATGGCCCTTGTTCATGCAATCGTAAACCAACAGGCACAAAGACTTTCGGAGACCTTGCCGACGTATTTAATCAACTTGTTCTGTCTAGGTTCAAAAACAAATGTAAGAGAGTTGGTGTAATATTTGACCAATATAAACAAGACTCAGTAAAAACTATGCTCATGAAAAAAACAGCACAGAAAGTACAAACTTATTAAGCGAGAGTTCAGCAGCAGAAATACCAAGCTACCAGACAACTGGCAATCGTACCTCCACCTTCTGGACAACAAGAAAAATTTGGCCATTTTTGTTGAACAAGCTCTCGAAAGTTTCACCAAGGGAAAGCTGTG
>NW_013708903.1:0-447 GCF_000517525.1 Limulus polyphemus | reverse complement strand
GTTTGCCCCACGTCAACACACTATAACTAGGTTATATCTGGTGAAAGTTTGCCCCAGGTCAACACACTATAACTAGATTATATCTGGTGAAAGTTTGCCTTAGGTCAACACACCATACCTAGATTATATCTGGAGAAAGTTTGTTCCCAGTTAACACACCATAACTAGATTATATCTGGAGAAAGTCTGCCCCTTGTTAACACATCATAACTAGATCATATCTGGAGAAAGTCTGTCTCCGGTCAACACACTCTAACTAGATTATATCTGGAAAAAGCCTGCCCCTTGTTAACACACCATAACTAGATTACATCTGGAGAAAGTCTGCTTCTTGTTAACACACCATAACCAGATTATATCTGGAGAAAGCCTCCCCCTTGTTAACACACCATAACTAGATTATATCTGGAGAAAGTCTGCCCCTTGTTAACACACCATAACTAGATT
>NW_013708902.1:0-447 GCF_000517525.1 Limulus polyphemus | reverse complement strand
CAAAACAAAATAAAATAGTTCAAATGCTAAAGAACATAAAAGAAGAAACACCGTCACCCCCTCTTATGTACAGTTTTGGTCAACATTTTAGTTTTGACATTAAATGCATTGAAAAACAACTAGAAGAAATAATTGACCATTCAAGTGTTTTATGTGTGTGTGTGTGTTATACTTAGAAAATAAACCATTACACTGGGTGTTGTAACAGGCGGCAACGTAAAATTACTCAATGTGATGCAACATGTGGATCCCCCCTCCCCCCCAGTTTGTGTTATATAAAGACTGTAATTTAGGGTTAAGTAACTCTATCAGAGGAAAGCGGTGATCTCCATTAACTCGAAAAGTTCAAGGCCTTTTTCTGTCTCTAACAAGTATATTAACGGTGTTTATTCGTCAGAATGAGTTATTAAGGGCTAATTATCGAGAAGACATAAAGATGAAAAATGC
>NW_013708901.1:0-447 GCF_000517525.1 Limulus polyphemus | reverse complement strand
CATAACGTGTTATCCTGATGCTTAGGGATAAAAGTGGATGAAATTCTCCGTACCATAACGTTTTATCCTGATGCTTAGGGATAAAAGTGGATGAAATTATCCGTACCATAACGTTTTATCCTGATGGTTAGGGATAAAAGTGTTTGAAATTCTCCGTACCATAACATTTTATCCTAATGGTTAGGGATAAAAGTGGTTGAAATTCTTCATACCATAACGTTTTATCCTGATGGTTAGGGATAAAAATGGTTGAAATTCTTTGTACCATAACATTTTATCCTGATGCTTAGGGATAAAAGTGGTTGAAATTCTTCGTCCCATAACATTTTATCCTAATGGTTAGGGATAAAAGTGGATGAAATTCTCCGTACCATAACGTTTTATCCTGATGGTTAGGGATAAAAATGTTTGAAATTCTTCGTCCCATAACATTTTATCCTAATGGTT
>NW_013708900.1:0-447 GCF_000517525.1 Limulus polyphemus | reverse complement strand
TATCCTTTACAGGGTCACATATGAATCTTCTTGAGTCATTTATACACATACATATATATCTGTATGCGTATTTTCTTCCACTTTCATTAATTTATTATTCTGGAATGAATGTGACACTATGAATATTTTTTATTTACATCTTTAGTGAAGTCATATGGTATACAAATATTTCTCCGTAGAAAAACTTAGGTAAAAAAATACAAGTTGTAAATGTTTTTTTGTTGTTTTTTTCACTTTGCCATTCAAATAGTAATTTTTTTAGTTCTATACAGGACAGCAGTATTATTATGACACTTCATACAATAGAATATCTAGTTATATCTTCCTTACACTTGGCAATGCTTTATATCACCACGTGACCTAGGATGACTTTATTTTTTAGATGAAAAAGGTTGCCTTACTTAACCTTATGCATCCCAACAAAAAGCAAGGGTCACATCAAATATC
>NW_013708899.1:0-447 GCF_000517525.1 Limulus polyphemus | reverse complement strand
TAGTGTATTTGTTTTTATATACACCAAGGTCATACAAGTATGTAGTGTAATTGTCTATATACACCAAGGTTATACAATAATGTAGTGTATTTGTCTTTATATACACCAAGGTTATACAAGAATGTAGTGTATTTGTCTTTATATACACCAAGGTTATACAAGAATGTAGTGTATTTGTCTTCATATACACCAAGGTTATACAAGAATGTAGTGTATTTGTCTTTATATACACCAAGGTTATACAAGAATGTAGTGTATTTGTCTTTATATACACTAAGGTTATACATGTATGTAGTTTTAGTCACTAAGATTAAACAAGTATGTAGTGTACTTGTTTTTATATACACTAAGATTATACAAGTCTGTAGTGTTTTTTCTTATATACAATACAGTTATACAAGTGTGTAGTGTAATTATCTTTATATACACTAAGGTTATACAAGTATG
>NW_013708898.1:0-447 GCF_000517525.1 Limulus polyphemus | reverse complement strand
ATTACTATAAATAGGTCTACAATAAGTAACCTGTTTGACGACGGTCATTACTATAAATAGGTCTTCAATAAGTAACCTGTTTGACGACAGTCATTACTATAAATAGGTCTACAATAAGTAACCTGTTTGACGACAGTCATTACTATAAATAGGTCTACAATAAGTAACCTGTTTGACGACAGTCATCACTATAAATAGATATACAATAAGTAACCTGTTTGACGACAGTCATTACTATAAATAGGTATACAATAAGTAACCTGTTTGACGACAGTCATTAATATAAATAGGTATATAATACGTAACCTGTTTGACGACAGTCATTGCTATAAATAGGTATACAATACGTAACCTATTTGACGACAGTCATTGCTATAAATAGGTATACAATACGTAACCTATTTGACGACAGTCATTACTATAAATAGGTCTACAATAAGTAATGTG
>NW_013708897.1:0-447 GCF_000517525.1 Limulus polyphemus | reverse complement strand
CTCAAAGGCGTGTATACTAGTAATCCAACAAATTACAGGCCAATAAGTCCAGTCAACTGTATAAGATGATTATTGGAAAATATAATCACATCCAGGTTATTGTTTCATCTTGAGTCAAATCATTTACTACCTGATATACAAAATGCGTCAAGCAAAAAACGCCAAACTACTGACCAGGATTGTAACAGCTTCCAAATCCACAACTGAACATATTCTCACTCATGGTTTTTTCGATTTCTTTTTCCACTTTAGAACAGAAAAACCAAGACGATGCCCTCAAAATTCAGTACTAGTTCCCGTGTTCTCAACATTTTTATTCCGACGTAGAAGAACCAGTCTTCCAAGAAGACTACCACCAGACGTTTCCAGCCTTGCCATCGACTTCCCATCAACAAAACCTTTTTTTTAAATCACCTATTATACCTAATGTGTACTAACCTTTACATT
>NW_013708895.1:0-447 GCF_000517525.1 Limulus polyphemus | reverse complement strand
GTAAAGTGAGAGAAGACGACAAATGATACAACATGGAAGCAATAAAGAATCATAGAAAACAGGGAATTGGATAAATCATGTATAAAAATGCCATATTAGACCTAATTGATTCTGCAGGAGGGGTAGGGAGAAACACGGCAAAATCCGGTAGTGTAAAAAGACTATCAAATCTTCATTGGCCCAAACAGGTTGGGCTTGTTGAGGAGGATTAGTGGTTTACCCATACAACGATCAATCTCACAATGGATAATAGCAGAGAAATCCAACAACATGCCTCCCCAATCTGCAGCCTGTGCAAATAGCTCTAGCACTTTTCAGACATTTTTTTTCTTTTGGTGTACTCGAGCCAAATGAGAAGTGTTAATTTGGTAGAATTGAATGGAGGGAGCCACATGCATGTGTCAACCCTCCATTAATAAGAGTGCAACAAACTCTCATGATGATGAT
>NW_013708894.1:0-447 GCF_000517525.1 Limulus polyphemus | reverse complement strand
GTAGGTTTGATCATTAAGGTTCAGTGTTATCACATACATGCCTAGATATGTAGATTTAATAAAACTGGGTGGCACAGTGGTCGTTACTCTGATGGTAAACAGCGTTTTACTGCTCACAAATACAAATCTCTAAATGTTACATAAAGAAACGGATTGCATACCTTGGGTTTCTGTGCTACTTGAATAAGCGCTCTTTCAGCGCTGTCATACAAACGTTTGAAAGTTTGAAATATATTTGTAAACAGTAGTACTACTTTTAGAGTTGGGACACAAGTTTCAATGTTTTTACGCAAATACATTTAAAGGCAAAGACGTAATGAGTAACAAAAGCAGCACACAGTGATGATGATTACATGTATTTATCCCCCAAAAAAGTAAAGGGGGAATCAGAGTTGGTAATATGGTGTTTATAACAATGCAAAACCACTGTTATAAAATAATATGAAT
>NW_013708893.1:0-447 GCF_000517525.1 Limulus polyphemus | reverse complement strand
TTTGTATTAAGCAGACAGAGTCGTCCTAATATACAACTTGTAACGTATTGCTCGTGTTAAGCGAAGCTGTGATTGTATGTAATTTGTAACATGTTGTTCGGTTAAGCAGATAAAGTGTATGATTATGGTATCTGTTTTATATTACTACATGAAGACTATAGAAAAATTGTACCTAATATCAAGACAATTATTTGAGTCGCAAATGTATTTTTTATCGTTTACTGAAGCTAAGTATCGTAAACATATTTACTCGGTATTTAAAGCCTGTCCTGCGTATTATTCTTGGAGTTTTTCAGAGATAATGTATGTCCGTTACACTTACAGCTTTACACTTACTCGATATGACTAATTGCTTGTTTTGAAATTGTTGATCAGATTTAATAAACCCTGTTATAGCAGCATGAAGCTGTTTACTGGTTAGTGGTCATACTTGCAATTATCAATAAA
>NW_013708892.1:0-447 GCF_000517525.1 Limulus polyphemus | reverse complement strand
TATAATTCTTGGTTTTGACGTCAATATTAATCTGAATTCAAACGTTTTTGTTGTTTTTGTTCCACCACGTCATTCGGCTGATTATGTTTTTTTTGTAACTATGTTTTAAAAATACGTGTAATTTGTTTTAGGAGAAACTTGAGCTTTCATATTTAGTTGTTTAGCAACAGCAAGCTGACACGACAGGGAACTTTGTATTTGATATAGAAGGCCTTACGTTCAAACTCGCCTGTCTATACATTTTTTATAACCCAAAACTAACAACATTCCTTTCAATCTTAAATGTAAAAGTACCTACAATCCAAATTCTTATATATTTCAACTATATAAAAAAATCACATTTTTTTATTTCTTGTCAATGATATATTCTACTTTGTCAAGTTTTGAAATATGAAAATTACAATATTGAAGAATATCATAGAACACGTCTTGATTTATTAATGGCTG
>NW_013708891.1:0-447 GCF_000517525.1 Limulus polyphemus | reverse complement strand
TACATATATATATATATATATATATTATAAACATGAAAAATAGACTAACATATATATATATGCGTATATAGTATAAACATGAAAGACCACGCTATAAAATATATATATACATTCTTTGTATTTTTCTACATTTCTACTCCGACCTCATATATATATATATATGTTCATTTTCGAACGATAGAGATCGCTTAAATCACACATTGAGAACGGATTCCAGTAGGAGGGTTTGTTTGTTTGTAGTTAAGCGCAAAGTACACAATAGGCTATCTGGGCTTCCCCCCACCACGGGTATCGAAGCCCGGTTTCTAGCGTTATACGTCCGCAGACATACCGCTGTGCCACTGAGGGGGAGGGGGCAGTAGGGGGGTTTGTTTGTTTGTAGTTAAGCGCAAAGCTACACAATAGGCTATCTGGGCTTCCCCCACCACGGGTATCGAAGCCCGGTTT
>NW_013708890.1:0-447 GCF_000517525.1 Limulus polyphemus | reverse complement strand
ATAGTTGAAAAAATAGAAATGAAATATTTCATTTTTCTCAAACTACAATGTAAGTAGATTGATGTGAAAGGGTTAAATCAAGACAGGCTGTTGTACCTGTCAGTATATTTGTAAATTTTTATAAGATTAATATGGAGCAGTTCTACAACCTTACTAACATTGCACTAGCAAGTAAAATTAGTTTTTTATTATTATTTTTAATTTCCAAAAAGAGATTTGTTAAAATCTCCCATAGTATATAATTTCTTACATTTGTAGATGTGCACAAAATTTAGTTTTGCCTTTTTCTTTCTGCGAGTACCTTAATTTAAATCTGGCTTAACATCGGATGTTTATTATTTTTGATGACGAGGAACCCACTTTGAGACTAATTATGCTTGGAGACGGCTTGAATGGGAAATGAAGAAATACTCTGATATAAGTTTAACATAACAGCAAATGTACAAC
>NW_013708889.1:0-447 GCF_000517525.1 Limulus polyphemus | reverse complement strand
TATCTACAGGCAAAATGTATGAGATGAAATTCAGCCTAAATCCTGGTGAAGATCATGGGATTTCTGTTTGGGTTAACAATTTATACAGCTGTTTTAATACAAAGACTTCCCCTAATTGAATGAGAACTCTCTTGCAGATTGTTTTAGTCCAAAACTGTATCTAAATATAAATATATTTCAAAGTTTAATAGTTTTTTTCAAAAATACTTAAAACTGGTAAAGACAAATATATGACATATCAACACAAATAATACAAATGTCTACATATTTATTGCATTTGAACTGCTTATACCTTACTTACATATTGAATTAGCTTTCTTTGTTCTATAATATTTTCCATTTTATTTGTACTGCTGCTTTTGTTTTTTAGGAATAAAGATGATACTACGAGAGAGCTACTTTGATCTATTAGAAAGTTTTATATTTTTTATATTTCAGGACAAATAA
>NW_013708888.1:0-447 GCF_000517525.1 Limulus polyphemus | reverse complement strand
AAAAAAAAAGGTGGAGAATTCTATAGTTATTTGAAACTGAAGGTGTGTTAATTTTTTATTCTTTTGTGATTTCTTGAAAGTACATCATGGCCCTAATCAGGGATCTGCTGCTGAGGCTCCCCGCCCCTTTTGCCCCAATTCTTATGCCTGTATGACTTTTTGTGAGAATAAGTGATATGATAGCTTATTACATCCAGTAGTTACGGTGTAACGATTCTCAAGGAAATCATTGACCTTTAGCAAAATTTGTATTATCCAATCTTCGTCGCCTGGTCACCAGTGGGCTCTACCTTTCACAATATTTTTTTTTGTTTTTTCTGCTTTAATAGTAATTATAGTTTGTTTAGGAAATTATAGGAAACTTAATTTTATGTATATAACCTTTTTAGTATGTGAAAACTTAACTTTATGTATATAACCTTTTTAGTATGTGGAAACTTAACTTTA
>NW_013708887.1:0-447 GCF_000517525.1 Limulus polyphemus | reverse complement strand
CTTCCGAGCAATCTATAAGACTATTACAAGTTGACCCGACTGTCTATAAGAATATTCAGAATTGTTCCGACTGTCTATAAGAGTATTACAAGTTGTCCCGACTGTCTATAAGAATATTCCGAATTGCTCCGAGCAGTCTATAAGAGTATACCAGATTGACACGACTGTCTATAAGAGTATTACAAGTTGACCCGACTGTCTATAAGAGTATTCAGAATTGCTCCGAGCAGTCTATAAGAGTATTACAACTTGACCCGACTGTCTATAAGAATATTCCGAATTGCTCCGAGCAGTCTATAAGAGTATTCCAGATTGACCCGACTGTCTATAAGAGTATTCCAGGTTGACCCGACTGTCTATAAGAGTATACCAGATTGACACGACTGTCTATAAGAGTATTACAAGTTGACCCGACTGTCTATAAGAGTATTCCAGGTTGACCCGACT
>NW_013708886.1:0-447 GCF_000517525.1 Limulus polyphemus | reverse complement strand
TTAAAGCTGGTTATCATATAAAAAAAGATAATTCAACTGATAAATAAAGAACACCAAATAATAAAGTGACAGCTAACAAAAGTAGATATTTATTAACTTTGTATAATTAGTAAGGTGGATATGATCATGAAACGAGTTTAAGAGGTAAACATTGTTACTGTACAGAGTTACTTTCCACCACAACTATAAATATGACAATAATTTATACTTACAGAGACTCGTCTTACTTCTTTCTCTCTCTCTTTTATATGCTGAAACATGAACAATTCTAAGTTACTTCTTAGTTCCATTTTCTCATATCTTGTAGTTTATTCAAATCGAACCTATTATTCTACCAAGCTTAAGAAAGCCCATGATCCGACCTAATGCTATTATATTGCAAGAGCTATAAAATTCTGTTTTTCAAATTTCACTTTTACACAAACTGTGTGATGAAAAACATGTTTA
>NW_013708885.1:0-448 GCF_000517525.1 Limulus polyphemus | reverse complement strand
CTTTATATATATTCGGAATTCGTTTGAATAATCTTAATTTTAAAGCTATTCTTTGTTTACGATATAACTGAAGACAAAAAAACGATTTTACTGTGGTTGAAGCTAGCGAAGTTTTAATTACAGATTATAAAATAACTATTGGGTTTTCACTGAAACGCCAAGGCTATAGCCCATGTTTTTGCACAAATTTTGAAAAAATTGTTTTTCCCCATATTTCGATACAAGTATGCCCTCAGTGTAAAGCTTTCAAAATGGATATCCTTTCATCAAAATTCCATTTTCCAAAAAAATTCATATGCACTTTTTTTTTTAAGCACTATCCGATATTTTTCTATTAATTTTGAATAAAAAACGTCGGAAACACAAAATTCAGGCACTATAGCATTAACTAAAAATATTATATCCAGTGAAAAGCTAAAATTGAACTTTGCCTAACCCAGAGTAAAAA
>NW_013708884.1:0-448 GCF_000517525.1 Limulus polyphemus | reverse complement strand
GTATGTGTCCAAGTGCTCCCACCCCTTCACAATGTGACTGGGACGTACGTTTCCCAGTGCTCTCACCCCTTCACAATGTGTCTGGGACATATATATTTCCCAGTGCTCCCACCCCTTCACAATGTGACTGGGATGTATATTTCCCAGTGCTCCCACCCATAATTGCTACGTGTAATATATGGGAGTAAAATGAGTTGGTAATTATTTACCCACCTAATGTTGATATATGGTTTCTCTTAATTTTTTCCACTCAGCCCTTCAGTAACCAACAAGATGCCTAAGTGGAAGGTACGGCAACTACCTGCATCGCAAGAGCAGCAACCCTAATTACTAATTATATATGCTCAGATAGGTTAGAGATAGTGAAAGTAACTCAAGCAGTATTCAAATGCATGACAATGAATAGTGAGACGAGAGGATGATAGCTCTCCATCTAGTGATGATAATG
>NW_013708883.1:0-448 GCF_000517525.1 Limulus polyphemus | reverse complement strand
AAAAGAATTTTAAGTGCCGCGGCCATTGAGGATTCCCTCTTGTTTCGATTACAAAAATATTTTGCTTATAAAAGATTAATCCAACAGTGCAATTTATGTTTAAATTAAAACAAGTATTCTATGAGTATTTAGGCGGTTTAATTCACCTACTTACTTAATTTATTTTAAGACACCTATTTAGCGATCGCAAATTAGGAAGTAAATATCTTAGGAAGGATATGAAGCTTTCGTAAAACTGGTCCCATGTGTACAATAACAAGATTTGGTAGCAAAATACTTGCCCCCCCCCAGTGGCATAGCGGCATGTCTGCGTATTTACAACTCTAAAAATCACTTTCGATCCCCGTGGTGGACAGAGTACGAATAGCCCATCGTGTAGCTTTGTGCTTAACTTCAAACAAACAAACAAATATACAGAATATTTAAAACAATAATTTCATAGTAGCGT
>NW_013708882.1:0-448 GCF_000517525.1 Limulus polyphemus | reverse complement strand
AACAGATTCAGTAACGTACCGTAGGGGGGAGATATGTTGGTAGAATAACAGATTCAGTAACGTACCGTAGGGGGGAGTATATGTTGGTAAAATAACAGATTCAGTAACGTACCGTAATTCTACCAACATATACTCCCTCGTTACTGAATCTGTTATTCTACCAACATATACTCCCTCTATGGTACGTTACTGAATCTGTTGTACCATAGAGGGAGTATATGTTGGTAGAATAACAGATTCAGTAACGTACCCGTACCGTAGGGGGGAGTATATGTTGGTAGAATAACAGATTCAGTAACGTACCATAGAGGGAGTATATGTTGGTAGAACAACAGATTCAGTAACGTACCATAGAGGGAGTATATGTTGGTAGAATAACAGATTCAGTAACGTACCGTAGGGGGGAGTATATGTTGGTAGAATAACAGATTCAGTAACGTACCGTAGA
>NW_013708881.1:0-448 GCF_000517525.1 Limulus polyphemus | reverse complement strand
GAAACCTGGAGAAATATATATAATAATAATAAGCTCTGTAAACCTGGAGAAATGTATATAATAATAGTAAGCTCGTGAAACCTGGAGAAATATATATAATAATAATAAGCTCTGTAAACCTGGAGAAATGTATATAATAATAGTAAGCTCTTGAAACCTGGAGAAATATATATAATAATAGTAAGCTCTTGAAACCTGAAGAAATGTATATAATAATCGTAAGCTCCTGAAACCTGGATAAATATATAAAGTAATATATACAGAAAAAATCTTATTTTAAAATGGTGGGAATGTTTGTGACAGGATGAATTAAATATATGTTACAGGGTTGTTGTTTTAACGTTGTCACTAACTTGGCTTTGACCACGACAGTGTTGTTGTTTTAACGTTGTCACTAACTTGGCTCTGACCACGACAGTGTTGTTGTTTTACGTTGTCACTAACTTGG
>NW_013708880.1:0-448 GCF_000517525.1 Limulus polyphemus | reverse complement strand
TACCAGATTCTGTTACAGTTTTTTCTATTGTATTCTTTGCTCTACCAGATTCTGTTACAGTTTATTTTATCTGATTTTATTACAGTTTCTTCTATTATTTTCTGTTTTGTTTACAACACGGATCTGGTTGCTGGTCTGAAGTTTTACCAAAAAGCACCAACAAGCCATACAGTAACGGACAGGAAAAACTTACACTAAATGTTTGATATATGAAGGAAAATAAAAGTTTTACACAATAATATGTACAGATTTTTTTCTTCTACTTGTGCTTTTACGTTGTCAATCGCTACATAAATCCGCTTGGATTTAAAAAAAAAGCACGAACAATGCTGCTCTTCTCTAGAAAAAAACATGGATCTTCTTGTCTGTCACAAACAATGTTTTTCCTTTGTATATTAAACAGTGATTTTTCTCCTGTAGCACAGACAGTGCTTTTATTTTCAGAGGG
>NW_013708879.1:0-448 GCF_000517525.1 Limulus polyphemus | reverse complement strand
CCTCTTCAAGTCATTCTGTGTTTTCTAAACTACTGCCACTTTGTAGCAGGCTACTCGTATAAAAAAAAATTACAAAGAAACCTGAAAATTCATCTAGCATTGCTCATCTTTCACCAAGTGTATAACTGTGTGATATTTCAAACTGAGGTTGATGAGTAATTGAAAAATCATGAGTCTTATAATTGTGAACCTGAAGCCAAGACCAACAAAATTCAGCAATATCACTTCTCGTCAAGCTATAACCTAGCTCTTTTTTTTCTATTGTATTAATCTATGGTTAAACTATAATTCAAATAAATAACAGGATGGATTACTGGACTTAAATGAATAGTGATGTTCTGAAACTTAGTTTATTACTGTAATACCACTCTTATGGATTTTTCAGTATTTTCCTTGCATATCACAACATGTATTTATGACCTTATAAATTAGGCAGTTATTTAAAATT
>NW_013708878.1:0-448 GCF_000517525.1 Limulus polyphemus | reverse complement strand
TGATAGCAATAGTTTAGATTTTTAATACTTTCATCTTCATGTTTAGTTTTAAAAATATAAGCACAAAAAATAAGAAAACAAATGAACTGAAAGCAACATGAAAAATGTGCTTAAACTAATTCTGATGCTACATGTGAAATTGAGGAATCCCGCACACTTAACTGATCCGAAGAAACACTATTGTAAACGACTTAAAACCTTAAAGTTTTCGGCTACAATACTTCATGTGTTGAGTATGATTGTTCTACTCAGAACAAACGACAGCTTTACGTTCATCTTCTTGGAAAACAGATTATGCCTGTGAATAATAGGGTCATCTTTGTTTCTTACTACTCTACAGGCTTTCTCTATCATTAACCATGACTTGTGGTTGGCTGTCTCTTTTCCATTGACCATGATATGTGATTACTTATTTCCCATTAACCATGATTTGTGAATGTCTTCTTTT
>NW_013708877.1:0-448 GCF_000517525.1 Limulus polyphemus | reverse complement strand
ATTTTACTATTAATATTTTCTTCTTTTTAACAATAACCAAAATTTTCTTTATTCATTGATCTGTATAACAAAAACAGTTTTTGGCTGGATTGAACTAATACATTTTTCATGAATCATAAACATTGGACAAAAAATAAGTGTAAGGACTGTTTGGATGGATTATTTTATCTGCACCAGTTGTCATAAAAAAAAGGTTATTTTTCTAGTTTCACAACAAAGTTTTGACATAAAGTAAAATGCAGGTTTTTTCCATAACACCTTTTCATTATATTACTGGAACTATTTATTTATGTGGCAACTGTTATGATAATTTTCAGTCAGTGATCTTAGTCTGGAAAAGAAACTAATACAAATGTTGTAAAATCTGAGTCGTAGGTAGCATTATAAGCCCTTCATTTATATATCAGTACTTCTCTGAATGGTGCAGCTGCTTTCTGTGGAGTTCATC
>NW_013708876.1:0-448 GCF_000517525.1 Limulus polyphemus | reverse complement strand
AATAGAGTAGTACACTGTATAACTCATTTGTACAAATTGGTGGTATATAATAGAGCAGTACACTGTATAACTCATTGTACAAATTGGTGAAATATAATAGAGTAGTACACTGTATAACTCATTGTACAAATTGGTGAAATATAATAGAGTAGTACACTGTATAACTCATTGTACAAATTGGTGAAATATAATAGAGTAATGCACTGTATAACTCATTGTACAAATTGGTGAAATATAATAGAGTAATGCACTGTATAACTCATTGTACAAATTGATGAAATATAATAGAGTAGTACACTTTATAACTCATTGTACAAATTGATGAAATAGAATAGAGTAGTACACTGTATAACTCATTGTGCAAATTGATGAAATATAATAGAGTAGTACACTGTATAACTCATTGTACAAATTGGTGAAATATAATAGAGTAATGCACTGTATAATT
>NW_013708875.1:0-448 GCF_000517525.1 Limulus polyphemus | reverse complement strand
GTAAACATATATATATATATATATTATATTTCCCATGTTTTACACTTACATGTAAACATATATATATATATATATATATTATATTTCCCATGTTTTACACTTACATATATATATATATATTATTATATTTCCACAAGTAATATTCACTCCCATGTTCTACATGTAAGCTTCCACAAGTAATATTTCACAAATAACGAAACTTCTTTACTGGATCAAAATAAAAATATAATTATATTCTTTTTTACTATTGTTGAAGTTTAGGAAACGGTAAGACCTTAGTTAAAGATTTCTATGAAGTTAGTTTTGCTCACGTCATTAAGTTTTAAGCTGTAATAAGAGCAACAAAGTTGTTATTCGATCACTGACTAGATGACTGGCATATAGATAATATGGCAACTAAGTGTCTACATTAGTCGTTTATAGTTTAGAAAAGTTGTTATTCGATCAC
>NW_013708874.1:0-448 GCF_000517525.1 Limulus polyphemus | reverse complement strand
GAAGGTTTGAAAGAAAAATTATTCAATTCAAAATTTTCACATCATCACTCTTTGGTCTTAAAAGGACAAAAAATATTTACTTCATCGAATTGTAGGCTTGCACTTTGAAAAAAACTGCTTATGTGTAAAGATATGATAATGATTATCTAAGATAAGAAAGACAAGCAACTGCATGTGGTCTCGCGGTATTCTAAACAAATACAAAATACTATTTTTTTCATATTGCCATTGCAATTGTTTGTTTTTTAAAACAAGGAATAAGCGCCTAATTTGAATAAATAGTTTAAAAAAAAGTATTTGGGGGACAAGTCCCCTCTCAATTAGTGCATAATTCATCAGTAGAATGCGCGTTCTGATTACAGAATAGCCTTGTCTTCATGCTCCTACAAACGTTAGCAGTAGGTTTACAAACGAACAATGCGAAAATCCGGGGTTCGATTCTCCGTGG
>NW_013708873.1:0-448 GCF_000517525.1 Limulus polyphemus | reverse complement strand
CACTGACACAGCGATATGTCTGCGAACTTCCAACGCTAGGAACCGGGTTTCGATGCCCGTGGTGGGCAGAGCACAGATAGCCCACTATGTAGCTTTCTGCTTTACTTCAAATAAACAAAAAGCTAGAAAGTTCTCTCAAAATTTTGTTATATTGAACAGAAATACATTTCACAAAAAAAAAAGAGTAATCACATGCTCTTTGTATGAAACAAAAAATTGTCAGAAGTGGTTGAGGTACAACCTGTTCACCTACACATTTAAAATATACCGTATTGCTTCTTGTTTATTTGTTGGATTTACCACAGAGTCACATCAAGGCTATCTGCGCTAACCATCCCTAAATTTCAAGAGGTAGACTGGAGTGAAGGCAGATAGTCGACATCATCCACCGTCTGTCAACTCTTCTCAGACCGAATAGTAAGATTTGACGCACACACATACCAATGTT
>NW_013708872.1:0-448 GCF_000517525.1 Limulus polyphemus | reverse complement strand
CCCCATACTGCACCATTAAGTTTTTCTTTAACACTATACAGCAGTAGAACAGTAAATCCCCATACTGCACCATTAAGTTTTTCTTTAACACTATACAGCAGTAGAACAGTAAATCCTCATACTGCACCATTAAGTTTTTCTTTAACACTACGCAGCAGTAGAACAATTTGTAAAATCTTTCTTTCTTTTTAATGAACATTTCACACACATTTATGGACTTTTTGCAAGAATAAATTACCGTTTATAAATATTATAATGGACTCATTGAAGGTTGCACTTATGAATACAACTGTCAGAATAACGGCACTTATTCTCACACAGGAGCGAGCATGGCCAGGTGGTATGAGGATCCATGGTTTGCATCCCGTTGACCCAAAATTGTGCTCTGCACTTTGGAGCTGTGTAATGCTATAAGTGTGATGATCGAATCCTAATATTCTGTTAGAGT
>NW_013708871.1:0-448 GCF_000517525.1 Limulus polyphemus | reverse complement strand
GTAGCTTATTTCTTTTAAAAAGTTTGTTCCTATTGTCAGTGTTCTCTGGTTCATTATTTGATTACAATTAACTAATCAATTATTCTCATGAGATGCCAAAAAAACAAAACAAGGTAAAACATTCATTATTCTAATATGAGATAGTAATACCAAAAAATAACACGCTAAAGATTAGGTTTCGGCACCCTAGTGAGAAGGGAATAGATAGCCTATTGCATAGTTTTATACTTAACAACAAATAAGCATAATGACAATAGTATGACCACTTTGATAGTTGAAATAATTGAAAACTAATTGATTTAAACTGAACAAACTTGAATTAATCAGAAATATTTATGATAAATAATGACAGTGTTTTGATAACTGTATAATAGGAACAATTGGAAACACTAATTTGATTAGTTGATTGTTTTTGTGACATTAATCAATTTAATTGTAATTTTGATTA
>NW_013708870.1:0-448 GCF_000517525.1 Limulus polyphemus | reverse complement strand
CTATATATATATATATATATATACTGTTAACACAATATACAAAAAACACGTGCCTTCTTTGTAAACTGATCAAAATGATACACCTATTTTTAAAAAATCTGACCAATCATGACTAATAACCTTTTATCAATAAAACACTAAGTTTTATCTTTTTTTCAACAAAGGAAAAAAATGTTATTTTTTGGTCAAATATATTTCCTGGGGACCTATTTGGAAGTATATAAACAGACTTATCCTAAGATCAGCCCCACTCTGAAGCTACATTATGTAACATTTTTATGACCAAAATTTTAACAACAAATAAACACCATTGCTTTCACAGGCACACACAACTTTCATCAAAAAGTAAGTAAATTAAAAAACTAATTAACTGACACTAAATAATCGCCCCAAACAGTACCTGGAGTAATGAACATGTACACATAACAGTACCTGGAGTAATGAACAT
>NW_013708869.1:0-448 GCF_000517525.1 Limulus polyphemus | reverse complement strand
AGTATTTATTAAAGGATCTTCCCCAGAGAAGTAAAGAAGACCACACATATTCACAATTGAAGAAGAACACCAGATACTTTAGAATTTGCCAGTTTCTGTCAGGAAAAGAGTGTAAGGCACAAATACAGTTCTTAGTAGGTG
The DNA here is from genome assembly GCF_000517525.1 of Limulus polyphemus. Lineage (NCBI taxonomy): Eukaryota > Metazoa > Arthropoda > Merostomata > Xiphosura > Limulidae > Limulus > Limulus polyphemus. The sequence goes on along the minus strand of NW_013708869.1, from coordinate 307 downwards.
TTGGTCCCTTGTTTGAGCCGTTTCTTAGACAGTTTCAGAAACAAGAGCTGCTTATTCACCTCCTCTATTCAGAGACATTAGATCTGTTAAAATCAATTATGCTTAGATTCACCATGTTTGATGTTGTTGGGAAAAAAGTGGTCGCCAACTTGCAACGATAGATGCACATGAAAGCAAGAACCTAATGGATATTGGAAGTATGGAAATTGGTGCAGATACACAAAAGACACTGTCAAATGTTGACAAAGGAAGGCAAAAGACCCAAAGGATTGAAATGCTGCAATTCTATCAAGCAGTAACTAGTTAC
>NW_013708868.1:0-448 GCF_000517525.1 Limulus polyphemus | reverse complement strand
TATATATATATATATATATATATATATATATATATATATATATTAAAAATTGACAAATACGAACATGCACTTGCACACTTTTGATCATGAACGTCCAGACCATACTATGCAATACCTTGAATAAAATCAAGATGGAGATAGCAGACAACAATGCTTTAGAGACCTGTTAAATAGTTTTTTTTTTATGTATAGTGTGTGCTTTAACACAAATATTAAGTTATTGAAATATGTTTTGGATGTTATGCAACTTATATGAAATTAGAGCTACATTATTGCACGAAATTCATTATTATGTATCTCATTATTGCGACTGTTGCAATACTTTTAACAATAAAAAGAGCGCGATCTCTTTGACTAGTGCCTTTATTAACTCAAAACTTGTAAAAACACACAAAATTAAAATAATAAATAAATAACACACAACGTTAAAATCGATACACAATTAAAA
>NW_013708867.1:0-448 GCF_000517525.1 Limulus polyphemus | reverse complement strand
AACCTTTCATCTCTGCTATCACCGATAATATTCAACTGTTTGGAATGTCATTCCTACCGTCTATATAACTGTTGTTCAGCCTTTCATCTCTGCTATCACCGATAATATTCAACTGTTTGGAATGTCATTCCTAATGTTTGGAATGTCATTCCTAAAGGCTGAACAACAGTTATATAGACGGTCATCTCTGATACCACCGATAATAATCAATTGATTGGAATGTCATTCCTTCCGTCTGTATAACTGTTGTTCAGCCTTTCATCTCTGCTATCACCGATAATATTCAACTGTTTGGAATGGCATTCCTACCATCTGTATAACTGATTTTCAGCCTTTCATCTCTGCTACCACCGATAATAATCAATTGATTGGAATGTCATTCCTACCGTCTGTATAACTGTTGTTCAGCTTTTCATCTCTGCTATCACCGATAATATTCAACTGTTTG
>NW_013708866.1:0-448 GCF_000517525.1 Limulus polyphemus | reverse complement strand
AAATATTTACAACGATATATATATATGTATATGGTAAATAAAAATTTTTGATTAAACACTTACAATGATATATTTATATATATATATGTAAAAATAAAACTTCTGTTTAAACATTCACATCGATGCATTATTTATATGGTAAATAAAAACTTCAGAGCAAACATTTGTAACGATATATATATGGTAATTAAAACTTGTGATTAAACATTTAGATCGATATTAAAATATATATATATGGTAAAAAAAAACTTCTTATTAAAAATTCACACCGATATATATATATAGATGGTAAATAAAAGGTTCTGATTAAACATTCTCAACGATACAAACATATATATATATATATGGTAAATAAAAACTTTTGTTTAAAAATTCACATCGATATATATATAGATATGGTAAAATAAAAAATTCGGTTTAAAAATTCACATCGATATATATATATATA
>NW_013708865.1:0-448 GCF_000517525.1 Limulus polyphemus | reverse complement strand
ACAGAACAACCTGTACAACAGTCACAAAACTCCACAGAACAACCTGTACAACAGTCGCAAAGCTCCACAGAACAACCTGTACAACAGTCGCAAAACTCCACAGAACAACCTGTACAACAGTCGCAAAACTCCACAGAATAATGTGTACAATAGTTGCAGAACTCGACAGAACAACCTGTACAATAGTTGCAGAACTCGACAGAACAACCTGTACAACAGTCGCAAAACTCCACAGGGCAACCTGTACAATAGTCGCAAAACTCCACAGAACAACCTGTACAACAGTCGCAAAACTCCACGGAACAACCTGTACAACAGTCGCAAAACTCCACAGAACAACCTGTACAACAGTCACAAAACTCCACAGAATAACCTGTACAACAGTCGCAAAAACTCCACAGGGCAACCTTGTACAACAGTCGCAAAAACTCCACAGAACAACCTGTAT
>NW_013708864.1:0-448 GCF_000517525.1 Limulus polyphemus | reverse complement strand
AGTGGTTTAGTAAGCCCTGTTTGAAGCATATATGTTGAAATGACAGTACACTGTATTGGTATGCCCTGCTAGTGATATACATATTAAAATGTCAGTACAATGGTTTAGTAAGCCCTGTTTGTAGCATATATGTTGAAATGACAGTACACTGTATTGGTATGCCCTGCTAATAATATACATGTTAAATTGTCAGTACACTGTTTAAGTAAGTCCTGTTTGTAACATATATGTTGAAGTTTCAGTACACTAATTTAGTATGCCCTACTAGTAATATAAATGTTAAAATGTCAAAACACTGGATTGGTATGCCCTGCTAGTAATATACATGTTAAAATGTCAGTACAATGGTTTAGTATGCCCTGTTTGTAGTATGTATGTTAAAATGTCAGTACAATGGTTTAGTATGCCCTGTTTGTAGTATGTATGTTAAAATGTCAGTACAATGGTT
>NW_013708863.1:0-448 GCF_000517525.1 Limulus polyphemus | reverse complement strand
GTAAAAAAACTTTTTTGCATGAGAAACAAACTTTTAAATATAAGAAATAAAAAAACACTTTATTGCATTAGAAACAAACTTTCAAATAAATGAAATAAAAAACTTTATTGCATTGGAAACAAACTTTCAAATATTAGAAATCAAAAACTTTATTACATTAGAAACAAACTTTCAATTATAAGAAATAAAAACTTTATTGTTATAGAAACAAACTTTCAAATATAAGAAATAAAAAAAAATCTTTATTGCATTAGAAACAACCTTTCAAATATCAGAAATAAAAAAAATCTTTATTGCATTAGAAACAACCTTTCAAATATCAGAAATTAAATAAAACTTTATTGCATTAGAACTAAACTTTCGAATATAAGAAATAAAAAAGTTTATTGCATTGGAAAGAAACTTTCAAATATAAGAAATTAAACAACTTTATTGCATTAGAAACAAC
>NW_013708862.1:0-448 GCF_000517525.1 Limulus polyphemus | reverse complement strand
GATTTGCACATCGCTCCTCTGTTGACTGACGGTCTAGATGGAAGGCAGTTAGCCAACAGCACCAAGTGCCAATTCTTTAGATACTCTAATCGAATAGGGGGATTTGCACATCGCTCCTCTGGCGCACCCAGTGCTCCAATGTACTGGGATCGTTTTTGCAAAGACGAGCGGAAACATGAACTCTCGGATTCACAGACCGAGCACGCTTACCACTAGGTCACATTCGACCCAGGACGAAGACAATGCGCACTTTTGGACTTTTGAAATATATATATATATATATGTCTAGTATCCAGATCGCGGATTAGGACTAGTTAATCCCACATGCTCTGCCCATCGTGGGAATCGAAACCAGGGTTATAGAGTTGTAATTCTGCACATATGCCGCTGTGCCATTGGAGGCAGTCCCACAAGCACCGTTATATGCGTATTTTCAATAATCTTCGTT
>NW_013708861.1:0-448 GCF_000517525.1 Limulus polyphemus | reverse complement strand
ACATCACAAACGTTACTATAATTAACTAAAGTGTTAGATAAAACTCATTAAGATCCTGGTAAACAAGATAGAGAAAACAGGGTAACAAAACATCACAAACGTTACAATAATTAACTAAAGTGTTAGATAAAACTCATGAAGATCCTGGTAAACAAGATACGAGAAAACAGGGTAACAAAACATCACAAACATTACAGTAATTAACTAAAGTGTTAGTTAATACTCATTATGATCCTGGTAAACAATGTAGGAGAAAACAGGGTAACAAAACATCACAAACGTTACTATAATTAACTAAAGTGTTAGCTAAAACTCATGATGATCCTGGTAAACAAAGTAGGAGAAAACAGGGTAACAAAACATCACAAACGTTACTATAATTAACTAAAGTGTTAGCTAAAACTCATGAAGATCCTGGTAAACAAAATACGAGAAACAGGGTAACAAG
>NW_013708860.1:0-448 GCF_000517525.1 Limulus polyphemus | reverse complement strand
ATAAGCCTTCAGGCTTATCGTTGGTAGAAAATGTTATCATTTTAAGTGGTATTGATTTTGAGGAATGTTATACTGAAACAAGTTATTAAATATATATTGAGTGTCGATTTAGAAAATCTATGAAATGTAAGTCATATATTTATCGGAAAAACTATTTTGAGCTATCATTATCAGTCACTTCGATTATCGACCGTTGTTAACACGATCCACTTCATTATTTTTTGTAACTCCCGTAACCACGAAATATATATATGAAAGGCATGATTTTTTTGCATTGAAACCACATATTTCTTAAAGTATACAGCTCAAATCTATGTAACTATATTCAAATATTTACCGAAAATATTCTTAGCTGTTTACATTTTGTCTTTAGACATATTCAAGTATAAAACGTTAACCATTTATTTTAGTTTCAATTAGAGGTAATAACAAGGTTGTATGCATCTCA
>NW_013708859.1:0-448 GCF_000517525.1 Limulus polyphemus | reverse complement strand
TTCGTGACTGTACACGTCTTTAACTACTCTAAGGGCTAGATCGTGACTGTACATGTACTTAACTACTCTAAGGGCTAGATCGTGACTATACACGTCTTTAACTACTCTAAGGGCTAGTTCGTGACTGTACACGTCTTTAACTACTATAAGGGCTAGATCGTGACTATACACGTCTTTAACTATTCTAAGAAAGTAATTAAAGGGCTGGTTCGTGACTGTACACGTCTTTAACTACTCTAAGGGCTAGATCGTGACTGTACATGTCTTTAACTACTCTAAGGGCTAGATCGTGACTATACACGTCTTTAACTACTCTAAGGGCTAGATCGTGACTGTACATGTCTTTAACTACTCTAAGGGCAAGATCGTGACTGTACCCGTCTTTAACTATTCTAAGAAAGTAATTCGTGACTATACACGTCTTTATCTACTTTAAGGGCTGGTTCGT
>NW_013708858.1:0-448 GCF_000517525.1 Limulus polyphemus | reverse complement strand
GGGCATTGAACAACCCCATCCTAGCGAGATGTTTAAATCAGTGAGGGCATTGAACAACCCCATTCTAGCGAGATGCTTATATTACAAGTACTGCTCAGACAGGGGAAAAAACATTAAAAAAAAACTCGATTTTTCATAGATGTTTTATTTTTCCTAGTTTTTAATAATAACGTTTTATGCGCAAATCAAGAAAGGAGATAAAGTTTCTTTTATATAAACCAGCCATGAAACAATAAGTTTTTCAAGCTCCTTAGCAAAATAACTTTCTCGAGTTCGATACCACGAACTATGCTTTGTTATAGATAATGTCTGTATTTATTTGGATACGCAGTATTGCTTTTCTTTAACGTATATTTATATACCCAAATTCTAAGAGATATTTTAAGCTGATGTTTCTTATATATTTGATTTTGGGATTTTTGGTGATAATTTTAGATTTATAGAAACT
>NW_013708857.1:0-448 GCF_000517525.1 Limulus polyphemus | reverse complement strand
TTTATTGCTAAGCACAAAGCTATACAATGGGCTGTCTGAGCTCAGCCCACCACGGGTATCGAAACCCAGTTTCTAGCATTGTAAGTCCGCAGGAAATTTTGGTTCATGTGCAGACACAAATATGAAAAAGCACCAGCAGTTAAACTGGTAAATTGGTCCCCTGGTGGGTCAGCGGAAAGTCAATTGACTTACAACGCAAAAAATCTGAGGTTCGATTCCTCACACTGGACAGAATACAGATAGCCCATTGTGTAGCTAAGAAAACAACAACGACTGTTAAAATTTTCACTAGAGGGACTTTGAGATATTAACTTCCCTTTATGCTGCAATATTTCTTAAAATCAAATTAACAGTATCTCACAAATCACTTAATACTGTTACGTTACTGGTCGTTAGTTAATTTCCCGTATAATTTCTTTCCGATGAAACTGTAGCGACACAAGTCCTT
>NW_013708856.1:0-448 GCF_000517525.1 Limulus polyphemus | reverse complement strand
GTAAGAAGATCAGTTCCATGGGTTGTTAGTTGATTTAATGAAGGCAGCTGCTGTAAGAAGATCAGTTCCTTGGGTTGTTAGTTGATTGAATGAAGGCAGCTGCTGTAAGAAGATCAGTTCCATGAGTTGTTAAGCATAGTTGCGAACTTGTACTCTAATATGATCGATTTATAAAAAACACTATTCATAATTTGGTTTGTTTAAGTTGAAGTAGTCATGGTATCAAGAGGCAATTTCATTTGCTATATCATTAATATGGTGTGTAATCGGTTTATTGCATCTTTTTCAAAGAAAGAAAATTATAACAATTTCAAGATAGATTTCTGTTACTTTCAGGACGTAATTATAAAACCAAGGGCGTAAGTCTTAAACCATAAGATGGGATGCATTTGTGCTTGAATAACTAACTCTAAAGGATCTTTGTTTTACGATGTTTGTTTTTGAAATT
>NW_013708855.1:0-448 GCF_000517525.1 Limulus polyphemus | reverse complement strand
CATTCAACATTACTAGAAATACCTCTGAATCTTCAGATAACATTTAACATTACTAGAACTACCTCTGGATCTTCAGATAACATTCAACATTACTAGAACTACCTCTGGATCTTCAGCCAACATTACTAGAACTATCATCTGAAGATCCAGAGGTAGTTCTAGTAATGTTGAATGTTATCTGAAGATCCAGAGGCATTCAACATTACTAGAACTACTTCTGAATCTTCATATAACATTCAACATTACTAGAACTAGCTCTGGATCTTCAAATAACATTCAACATTACTAGAACTAGCTCTGGATCTTCAGATAACATTCAACATTACTAGAACTACCTCTGGATCTTCAGATAACATTCAACATTACTAGAACTACTCTGGATCTTCAGATGACATTCAACATTACTAGAACTAGCTCTGGATCTTCAGATAACATTCAACATTACTAG
>NW_013708854.1:0-448 GCF_000517525.1 Limulus polyphemus | reverse complement strand
ATCAACTACTTTCATACCGTTAATTACCAACACTTTCATACCATTAATGATCAACACTTTCATACCATTAATGACCATCTACTTTCATACCATTAATGATCAACTACTTTCATACCATTAATGACCAACTGCTTTCATACCATTAATGACCAACTACTTTCATACCATTAATGACCAACTACTTTCATACCATTAATGACCAACTGCTTTCATACCATTAATGACCAACTACTTTCATACCATTAATGATCAACTACTTTCATACCATTAATGACCAACTGCTTTCATACCATTAAGGACCAACTGCTTTCATACCATTAATAATCAACTACTTTCATACCATTAATGATCAACTACTTTCATACCATTAAGGACCAACTGCTTTCATACCATTAATGATCAACTGCTTTCATACCATTAATGACCATCTACTTTCATACCATTAATG
>NW_013708853.1:0-448 GCF_000517525.1 Limulus polyphemus | reverse complement strand
TTGTCTATTTCACCACGAGTATACCTCCACGGGTCGTCTACTCTAATTATTAAGTACATTACATCTGTTTCAGGTCTTGACAAAGAAACTACCCAACTTTAATATTTTTTTTATTATTATAAAAATTTACATATTAAGCACTGAACTAATTTATCCATGAAATCAGTGACTTCTCTTACACCGGTTCACTGGTGATGACTTACCTCCTACTGGGTAAAGTTGTGTCACCTGAACGAGTAGACTGGGTGAAGTCGCTTAATTAGATAGAAAACCGCAAGGGTAATTAGTTGGATTATTTGATGGTGTTTTTGCTTACATTTGTGTGTGACTCATATGTTATTAGGGTTAGCAACAATCTCGGGAATAATTAGTTTTATCCAGGAAATATTTAGAAATATGATTAAAAACCCGATGGTAATTCTAGGATTAAAACTATGGCACTGACAAA
>NW_013708852.1:0-448 GCF_000517525.1 Limulus polyphemus | reverse complement strand
TCCAACTTTTACCACTCCAATGTGTAACGTTGAAATTCAAACAGTTGGAGAAAGGATTAATTGAAATATTCATATTCATCTTTTATTGTTTTTACTCTCTACTTTTGTGTACCAAGCAAGATCTATTTTGTTAGCGCCGAGCCGTGATTGAAAGGGTCCAAGTTCGATTCGAAATATGCTGCTGAACATATCCTGCATTTTCAACTGTAGGGACGTTATAACTGTTCTAGTTATTTGGTTAAGATGAACCATACATGGCTGTTTTTTCTCTCTCTCTGTGGTCAGTCGTTCTAGATTAGGAATGGCTACGCCTTATATTTAAGGGTCATGACAAACGTTTAGCCCACGTGTTACACAAGATGCGTGCCATTTTGAAAACATCAAATCCATTAGCTTATGGCGAGTTAGTATAAATTTTAACGCTTGTTGCAGAAAGTTATAATAGTAA
>NW_013708851.1:0-448 GCF_000517525.1 Limulus polyphemus | reverse complement strand
CTAAACTCTTCTTAGACAACTTCATCCAGTTGTTCATGGCTCCAAACTCTTCCTAGACAACTTCATCCAGTTGTTCATGGCTCTAAACCCTTCCTAGACAACTTCATCCAGTTGTTCATGGCTTTAAACTCTTCTTAGCCAACTACATCCAGCTGTTCATGGCTTCAAACTCTTCCCAGACAACTTCATCCAGTTGTTCATGGCTTTAAACTCTTCCCAGATAACTTCATCCAGCTGTTCATGGCTCAAATTCTTCCTAGACAACTTCATCCAGCTGTGGAATAACTCCTTCACTAAAACATTTTCATGACTGGTTCTTAATATTTTTATCAGTTAATTAATTTTCTCACATTGATCATTACACCTTAGACTACCTTGGGATATATGATTACACTTTAGACTACCTTGGGATATATCATTACACTTTAGACTACCTTGAGATATATTA
>NW_013708850.1:0-448 GCF_000517525.1 Limulus polyphemus | reverse complement strand
AAATTACGACTGCAGATCGTTAACTGTTAACAATTTAATCCGTCATGTTCTAAGATATTGAGTTAAATTACGACTGCAGATTGTTAACTGTTAACAATTTAATCCGTCATGTTCTAAGATATTGAGTTAAATTACGACTGCAGATCACTACTGGTTTTATGTGAATAAAATAATACAAGTAGCCAACTAATAGATTTTAAAACTCAACTCAAATAACAAAATAGTTAGAAAGTTCCCAGTTTTTGTTTCTGTGTGTCAATATAATTGTAAAAGGTCACGATTGTTCACTTCCACTCTTAATTAGTTCTCAGAAATATATTTAGGCTGTATTTCGTTTTAGCGTGATCTTTATACCCTCACACCGACGAGAAACTGGGCGAGACCCTACTAGTTTCGAATTTTTTCGCGCTTTATTTGATTTTTGTTTACCCCCCCCCCCTCCAACGAG
>NW_013708849.1:0-448 GCF_000517525.1 Limulus polyphemus | reverse complement strand
GATTGATTACAGCAACAAGATGGACTACGTACTATATCTAGCACGTAAGTAGAGTAAACCCAAATGACTGACTGATTGATTACAGCAACAAGATGAACTACGTACTATATCTATCACGTAAGTAGAGTAAAACCCAAAACGATTGACTGATTGATTACAGCAACAAGATGGACTACGTACTATATCTAGCACGTAAGTAGAGTAAAACCCAAAACGATTGACTGATTGATTACAGCAACAAGATGGACTACGTACTGTATCTAGCACGTAAGTAGAGTGAAACCCAAAACGATTGACTGATTGATTACAGCAACAAGATGGACTACGTACTATATCTAGCACGTAAGTAGAGTGAAACCCAAAACGACTGCCTGATTGATTACAGCAACAAGATGGACTACGTACTATACAACTTTGAACAAAACCTCTTTCATCCTAATTGACAAAG
>NW_013708848.1:0-448 GCF_000517525.1 Limulus polyphemus | reverse complement strand
GCTTAACAAATGATACAATTAACAAAAAATGTATGCTCTCAAATAGCTAAACAAATGATGCAACTAATAAAGAATGTATACTCTCAAATAGCTTAACATATGATGCAGCTAATAAAGAACGAATATTCTCTCAAATAGCTAAACAAATGATGCAACTAACAAAAATGTATACTCTCAAATAGCTAAACAAATGATACAATTAACAAAAAAATGTATACTCTCAAATAGCTTAACAAATGATGCAACTAATAAAAAATGTATACTCTCAAATAGCTTAACAAATGATGCAACTAATAAAGAATATATACTCTCAAATAGCTTAACAAATGATACAATTAACAAAAAAATGTATGCTCTCAAATAGCTAAACAAATGATGCAACTAATAAAGAATGTATACTCTCAAATAGCTTAACATATGATGCAGCTAATAAAGAATGTATACTCTC
>NW_013708847.1:0-448 GCF_000517525.1 Limulus polyphemus | reverse complement strand
GTGTTTCTGTAATTGTGTTATAATATACATTCAGTAAAATATTGCTTCAATATACGATCAGTATTGTTGTTGCAACGTATACTCAATACTGATATGCTACTAATACAGGTACTCAATACTGATCTGCTACTAATATATGTTTTCAATACTGATCTGCTAATAATATCGGTATTCAATACTGATCTGCTACCAATACAGGTATTCAATACTGATCTGCTACTAAAACATGTATTCAACACTGATCTGCTACTAATATCGGTATTCAATACTGATCTGCTACTAATACAGGTATTCAATACTGATCTGCTACTAATATATGTATTCAATACTGATCTGCTACTAATATCGGTATTCAATACTGATCTGCTACCAATACAGGTATTCAATACTGATCTGCTACATTATAAACATTATAAATCTGGATCAATACATTATTGTTGTAGCGTAC
>NW_013708846.1:0-448 GCF_000517525.1 Limulus polyphemus | reverse complement strand
CTGAAACAAGTGATAAAAAAAACTGGCTTGGCGAACTTAGAACTGCATGCAGACTGGAAGTTGAAGTATGTGATATAATGAAATTTCAACAATGATATTAGAAACACTATCTGTATACTCTCAGATAATTTAAAAGAAAATTTAATGAATCGTTGGATACCGCACTAGGACTTCTGCCCTATTTTTGAAATGCTAGAGATAAACACCGTGTTCTTGGATAAAGAAGTTTGTTTTCCCTTTGCTGTCCGTGTTCAACGTATCGTTCACATAATGTTTCCGGAATCAGCGGATAGTTTAAACTTATCTGTTGCACATCAGCGTATATACATACTAAAAATACGGATTTGAAACTATCAGTTATTGGAAGGCTTAGTTTTCTTAAAATATTCTTTGTTGTCACTACTGCATAGCTATTACATAGTTAAGTTTTTCTCAAATATTCTGTAAA
>NW_013708845.1:0-448 GCF_000517525.1 Limulus polyphemus | reverse complement strand
AGAAGATACAAACTAAAATTAGACTAACGAAAAGTAAAATAAAGAACACGTTATAAGACTAGAGTTAAAAACCAAACACATTTGTCAGAAATAAGATTTGTACTCAAATTACGTTAAACAGAGAGAGAAAATGATGAATCAATGAGACGTTCAAACTTATTTCCATTTCTTAAAGAGAGAGAAACGTATACATGTTTTTATACTTACCATGATCTTGTTAGATTTTCTTAAAATAATTCCACGCCACTAGTGTTGTTATTAAACACGGAATTCGTCTTTTATCGTGTCTTTAAAAAGAGTTTAAACCGAAAATTACTATCACAAGTCTGTTGCTTCTTCAAAATAAAACTATTATATTCTGATGCCCCCGATCCATCTCTAGATGCTGTTATATTTAGTAGAGTCAAAATAAGGATATGTTGCTGGCACTAGAAAAAGATGTGTAACG
>NW_013708844.1:0-448 GCF_000517525.1 Limulus polyphemus | reverse complement strand
CCTTGCGCTTTACGACTGTCACGTGGAACAGAGTTATTTTATCCTACTTTACCTTGTACTTTACGACTGTCACCTGGAACAGAGTTATTCTTTCCTACTTTCCCTTGTACTTTACGACTGTCACGTGGAACAGAGTTATTGTATCTTACTTTACCTTGTGCTTTACGACTGTCACCTGGGTACAAGGTAAAGTAGGAAAGAATAACTCTGTTCCAGGTGACAGTCGTAAAGAACAGAGTTATTGTATCTTACTTTACCTTGTGCTTTACGACTGTCACGTGGAACAGAGTTATTGTATCCTACTTTCCCTTGTACTTTACGACTGTCACCTGGAACAGAGTTATTGTATCATACTTTACCTTGTATCTTACTTTACCTTGCGCTTTACGACTGTCACGTGGAACAGAGTTATTTTATCCTACTTTACCTTGTACTTTACGACTGTCAC
>NW_013708843.1:0-448 GCF_000517525.1 Limulus polyphemus | reverse complement strand
TTTAAAATTTACTAACTATTAAAATATACTAACAATTAAAATATACTAACAATTAACATATACTAACCCTTAAAATATACTAACCCTTAAAATATACTAACCTTTAAAATATACTATCAATTAAAATATACTATCAATTAAAATATACTAACCTTTAAAATATACTAACTATTAAAATATACTAACTCAATTAAAATATACTAACTATTAAAATATACTAACCTTTAAAATATACAAACCTTCAACATATACTAACTATTAAAATATACTAACCTTTAAAATATACTAACTATTAAAATATACTAACTATTAAAATATACTAACCTTTAAAATATACTAACTATTAAAATATACTAACCTTTAAAATATACTAACCATTAAAATATACTAAACTTTAAATATACTAACCTTTAAATATACTAACAATTAAATATACTAACCATTAAAT
>NW_013708842.1:0-448 GCF_000517525.1 Limulus polyphemus | reverse complement strand
ATACAGGCTAGATGTGGTTTACCGGTTACAATAAACATACAGATGTTGTTTACCGGTTACAACAGACATACAGGCTAGAGGTGGTTTACCGGTTACATTAAATATACAGATGTGGTTTACCAGTTACAATAAACAAACAAATGTGGTTTACCGGTTACAATAAACGTCTGTTGTAACCTGTAAACAACATCTGTATACCGGTTACAATAAACAAACAAATGTGGTTTACCGGTTACAACAAACATACAGATGTAGTTTACCGGTTATTGCTCGAACTGTGAATCAGAAGGTTCAAAGTTCTCGTCCCGTTGGCCATGGTCACGCTATAAGAATCGTGGTCAAATCACACTTCAATGAGAATAACCAAAAATATGGTGGTGTTGACCACTTGTCTTATTTCTCCTCTATCGGCCCAAAATTAGGGGCGGCTATACGTAGCGTGGCTTTA
>NW_013708841.1:0-448 GCF_000517525.1 Limulus polyphemus | reverse complement strand
ATGTGAAGTGTGGTGACATCAATTAAACAGCTTGACATGTGAAGTGTGGTGACATCAATTAAACACTTGACATGTGAAGTGTGGTACATCAATTAAACGTTTGACATGTGAAGTGTGGTGACATAAATTAAACATTTGACATGTGAAGTGTGGTGACATAATTAAACATTTGACATGTGAAGTGTGGTGACATAAATTAAACATTTGACATGTGAAGTGTGGTGAGATCAATTAAACATTTGACATGTGAAGTGTGGTGAGATCAATTAAACAGTTGACATGTGAAGTGTGGTGAGATCAATTAAACAGTTGACATGTGAAGTGTGGTAAGATCAATTAAACAGTTGACATGTGAAGTGTGGTAAGATCAATTAAACAGTTGACATGTGAAGTGTGGTGGCATCAAGTAAACAGTTGACATGTGAAGTGTGGTAAGATCAATTAAACA
>NW_013708840.1:0-448 GCF_000517525.1 Limulus polyphemus | reverse complement strand
GTAAACATGTTTATACATAAGTAATCCGTGTGTTAGTAGACATGTTTATACATAACTAATCCGTGTGTTAGTAGACATGTCTATACATAACTAATCCGTGTGTTAGTAAACATGTTTATACATAACTAATCCTTGTGTTAGTAGACATGTTTATACATAGTTAATCCGTGTGTTAGTAGACATGTTTATACATAACTAATCTGTGTGTTAGTAGACATGTTTATACATAACTAATACATGTGTTAGTAGACATGTTTATACATAACTAATCCGTTTGTTAGTAGACATGTTTATACATAACTAATCCGTGTGTTAGTAAACATGTTTATACATAACTAATCCGTGTGTTAGTAAACATGTTTATACATAACTAATCCGTGTGTTAGTAAACATGTTTATACATAAGTAATCCGTGTGTTAGTAGACATGTTTATACATAACTAATCCG
>NW_013708839.1:0-448 GCF_000517525.1 Limulus polyphemus | reverse complement strand
GACTCAAACCATACCACCACTAAAAAGTGTTGACTCAAACCATACCACCACTAAAAGGTGTCGACTCAAAACTGTACCACCACTAAAAGGTGTCGACTCAAAACCGTACCACCACTAGAAGGTGTCGACTCAAAACTGTACCACCACTAAACGGTGTCGACTCAAACCATACCACCACTAGAAGATGTTGATTCAAAACTGTACCACCACTAAAAGATGTCGACTCAAAACTGTACCACCACTAAAAGGTGTTCATTTAAAATCGTACCACCATTAGAAGATGTCGACTCAAAACTGTACCACCACTAAAAGGTGTCGACTCAAAACCGTACCACTACTAAAAGATGTTGATTGAAAACCGTACCATACTAGAAGATGATGATTCAAAACCGTACCACCACTAAAAGGTGTCGACTCAAAACCGTACCACCATTAGAAGATGTTGATT
>NW_013708838.1:0-448 GCF_000517525.1 Limulus polyphemus | reverse complement strand
GTTTCTACAGTCATCAGTCTTGTAGAACTTTCATGATACTTTGTCTGTTTCTACAGTCATCAGTTTTGTAGAACTTTCATGATACTTTGTCTGTTTCTACAGTCATCAGTTTTGTAGAACTTTCATGATACTTTGTCTGTTTCTACAGTCATCAGTATTGTAGAACATCCATGATATCTGTCTGCTTCTACAGTCATCAGTTTTGTAGAACTTTCATGATACTTTGTCTGCTTCTACAGTCATCAGTTTTGTAGAACATCCATGATATTTGTCTGCTTCTACAGTCATCAGTTTTGTAGAACATCCATGATATTTGTCTGCTTCTACAGTCATCAGTTTTGTAGAACTTTCATGATACTTTGTCTGCTTCTACAGTCATCAGTTTTGTAGAACTTTCATGATACTTTGTCTGTTTCTACAGTCATCAGTATTGTAGAACATCCATGAT
>NW_013708837.1:0-448 GCF_000517525.1 Limulus polyphemus | reverse complement strand
GGGGGCGCCACAGCTTACTGTGATATACGTAACGTTACTTCTTGAACAGCTGCAGTTGAAATTCCCAAAAGATTTTTATTTTGTTTATTAAATGTAAAATAATGATTCAAATTGAACGTCGCATACTTGATATTACTCTACTAGGTGATTTTGAACTAAGCAAAACTGAAAAAAAAAAACGTGATTCGAGCTGGGAAGTTTTAAATAAACAAAACCAAAACTGAATGAAACAGGGAAAGTAAACAAAACTGAAACCAACACTGATATGAAGTACAATTGAAACTCTTCAAATAATTAATACAAACGAACGTGTTTCGCTGAATGTTTGAGAGTTTACTCTGTTTGTTTAGCATGTGGATGTAACGAGCACGGATCAGTTCGTGATGACTGCGAACAGACAACAGGCAGATGTGTTTGTAAACCCAACATCAAAGGGATGAAATGTGAC
>NW_013708836.1:0-448 GCF_000517525.1 Limulus polyphemus | reverse complement strand
ACTAAACAGATCCAGAGTCGATATCCTGACGGCTGTATCCCTGTCTCTCTCTCTCTCTCCAAACTAAACTAATCCTTAGTATTGTTTTGTGCAAATGTTATTTACAGATTTAACGAGATTGTATTCCCCAATTTTGTTTTGTGTAGACTTTATTTCAATTATAGTTTTAATTCCTAGTTTTGCTGCGTGCGGACTTTATTATAATTATAATTTTAACGTTATTTTACAACCCATGGCTTCGTGTTGTTCAGATATTTTAATAAATGCCAGTAAAATTCAGGGTGAACGACAAATACACAAAAATCTTTTGCATATCTTGTTTTAAATTACCAGTAGCATGCCCCAGTCAGTTTTCGCGTATACCCCGTTCAACCAGTTTTGAAAGCCACAAAATCCCCCTTGATTCTCTGTTGCTTGTTTGTTTGTTTGTTTGTTTTGGAATTTCGTG
>NW_013708835.1:0-448 GCF_000517525.1 Limulus polyphemus | reverse complement strand
TACGTATAAGTGTCTATAAAATATTCCAACTGAGTCATAATTACAGCAAACACGCTAAAAGAATTTGCTCCAAAAAAGCACCACAAGTAATAGAAGAACAGTTAATGATTTCCGTGGAAATTCACTTGATAAAAACTAAGTCCTACTTACGCTTTAAATAGTAGTTAGAAGGGTCTGTCTTTTCTGTAATGGTTGTGCACCAGTGGAGAGCGATAATTAGTTATCTTTTGGATCATACTTCTCGAAACATTGCACAGTTCTGAGTTGGGTGATAAATGTACAAGGTTTTTTATACCATATCTGTGAGAATCTATCTTTATTAGTTCTGAGTTGGTTGATAAATGTACAAGATTTTGTTATACCATATCTGAGAGAATTTATCTTTATTAGTTCTGAGTTGGTTGATAAATGTACAAGATTTTGTTATACCATATCTGAGAGAATCTAT
>NW_013708834.1:0-448 GCF_000517525.1 Limulus polyphemus | reverse complement strand
AAAGGCAGGTAAATTTATTGATTTTACTACAGCTGAGCCAAAAAACTTTGAGGATGAAGTCAAGTTCAGTAAAACTTTCACTTCTCATGAGATTTTGGCTGAAACAAAACGGGAAAGATTGAGCGACAGGTTACGTCGAGAATTTGGACTTTTAGATGGTGATTCTGATTCAGAAGTTGAGAAAACTGGTATGTACGTACAAGGTATTGTTTATTGTTCAACACGTAGTATAAGTTTCCTTCAACAAACCAAACACTCAGGTTCTGTGAATGAAGGATTTACAAAGAGAAAACATTTATTCTCATATCGAGTCAAATACCCAACATTACTTGTCAAGTACTTGAAGGTTTTTACACCAAATAGAGACCTAATTGTCAGGTGTGTGATAAGCAAGAAGAATGTTGTGTTATGTTAAGGCAAGGGGAACTGAATAAAAAGATGGCAAAAG
>NW_013708833.1:0-448 GCF_000517525.1 Limulus polyphemus | reverse complement strand
AGATTCTAGGACCTATAGTAATGAAATGATAAACACAGTCCACTGTTACTGGATTTTTGAAATAACCGAAGATTCTATGACCTATATTAATGAAATTATAAATACAGTCCACTGTTACTGGATCTTTAAAATAACCGGAGATTCTATGACCTATAGTAATGAAATGATAAATACAGTCCACTGTTACTGGCTCTTTAAGATAACTCAAGATTCTAGGACCTATACTAATGAAAGGATAAACACAGTCCACTGTTACTGGCTCTTTAAAATAACCGGAGATTCTAGGACCTATAGTAATGAAAGGATAAACACAGTCCCCTGTTACTGGCTCTTTAAAATAACCGGAGATTCTGGGACCTATATTAATGAAAGGATAAACACAATCCACTGTTACTGGCTCTTTAAAATAACCGGAGGTTCTAGTGCCGATAGTAATGAAAAGATAAAC
>NW_013708832.1:0-448 GCF_000517525.1 Limulus polyphemus | reverse complement strand
ATATTCATGAAATAGTAGTTCAATAAAATTTTGAATTTTTAGTCAACAAACGAGATGACATGACCTTTTACATAAGGGTTAGGCTATAGAAAACTAGTATAACATACAAGGGAATTATGTGTAACACAATTTAAATTTATTGATTTATAAAGAAGACATTCCAACAATGATCTTATTACTATAACACACTCACCTACATTAATATAAAGAAGTCATAAGTATGACAAAATTATTACTACTTTGATGATGTAACTTGCATAACCAACACACTAGAGCTGTAACAAATATCAGGAAAAACATTTATTTATTTATAAAACTATTTTATTGAATTTCAACATTTTACTTCAAAAATTGTCACAACAAAGCCATCACCTTTCCTGTAATTTGGAAAACCCAAATATTTCCAAACAAGCAAGTTAATCTTTGCTGCATAGCCAACACAAGTTTT
>NW_013708831.1:0-448 GCF_000517525.1 Limulus polyphemus | reverse complement strand
GGAAACCCACTTTCTAAAGGTGCTCATGCTTTTTAACCTTTTGTTCTATCTGTACTTAATAATATGATGGGAACATCCCCTAACTGGAGTGTGAGGAGGAGACTTCATTCTACATCCACTCACTTCACATCACTTCAGACGTTCATGCTTTATAACATTCTGTGTTATCCATACTTTGAGATATTATACATTGGAAATCCTAAATAAGGTTACCAATCTCTTTAATGACCAACATTTAGATAAAATCTTATTTTTTCACTTTGCTGGACTTGTAGAAAAATCTAAAAATAACTCTCAATAAATGTTAAAAGGTATGGTAGTAGTTAGGTTTTGTCTTCACAGTTATGCAATTGTGGTTTGGATGCATACTAATATTAGGATATGCTTAAGCTTTTGAGGGGATTTTATAATAATTGCAATTACCAAAGAATGACTATCCAATAATTTT
>NW_013708830.1:0-448 GCF_000517525.1 Limulus polyphemus | reverse complement strand
CCTCACTGTCTGCTTTACTGCACTGTTTGTAGGGAAAGCCACAGTTATTACTACTTCCTTGCTGTTGGTTCCACTGTACTGTTTTCATGGAAAGCTACACTTATTGTTACTTCCTCACTGTTTGCTTTACTGCACTGTTTGTAGGGAAAGCCACGTTTATTACAACTTCCTTGCTGTTGGCTCCACTGTACTGTTGTTATGGAAAGGTACACTTATTATTGCTTCCTCACTGTCTGCTTTACTGCACTGTTTGTAGGGAAAGCCACAGTTATTACCACTTCCTTGCTGTTGGCTCCACTGTACTGTTGTTATGGAAAGGTACACTTATTATTGCTTCCTCACTCTTTGCTTTACTGCACTGTTTGTAGGGAAAGCCACGTTTATTACAACTTCCTTGCTGTTGGCTCCACTGTACTGTTGTTATGGAAAGCTACACTTATTATTACTT
>NW_013708829.1:0-448 GCF_000517525.1 Limulus polyphemus | reverse complement strand
ACACTTGTAGTTTTAACTAGTAGTTTCAAGTCCTTCTCTCGATACACCAACTAAATACACTTGTAGTTTTAACTAGTAGTTTAAAGTCCTTCTCTCCATACACCAACTAACTGCACTTGTAGTTTTAACTAGTAGGTTAAAGTCCTTCTCTCGATACACCAACTAACTACACTTGTAGTTTTAACTAGTAGTTTCAAGTCCTTCTCTCGATACACCAACTAACTACACTTGTAGTTTTAACTAGTAGTTTCAAGTCTTCCTCTCGATACACCAACTAACTACACTTGTAGTTTTAACTAGTAGTTTCAAGTCCTTCTCTCGATACACCAACTAACTACACTTGTAGTTTTAACTAGTAGTTTCAAGTCCTTCTCTCGATACACCAACTAACTACACTTGTAGTTTTAACTAGTAGTTTAAAGTCTTCCTCTCGATACACTAACTAATT
>NW_013708828.1:0-448 GCF_000517525.1 Limulus polyphemus | reverse complement strand
AGATCTGCTACACTTTTCTTTCCGTTAATAACCAGATCCTCTACACTTTTCTTTCCGTTAATAACGAGATCCGCTACACTTTTCTTTCCTTTAATAACCAGATCTGCTACACTTTTCTTTCCGTTAATAACCAGATCCTCTACACTTTTCTTTCCGTTAATAACAAGATCCTCTACACTTTTCTTTCCTTTAATAACCAGATCTGCTACACTTTTCGTTCTATTAATAACCAGTTCTGCTACACTTTTCTTTAATAACCAGATTTTCTACACTTTTCCTTCCTCTAATAACCAGATCTTCTTCACTTTTCCTTCCTCTAATAACCAGATCTTCTTCACTTTTCTTTCCTTTAATAACCAGATCTTCTTAACTTTTCCTTCCTCTAATAACCAGATCTTCTTCACTTTTCATTTCTCTAATAACCAGATCTTCTTCACTTTTCGTTCCT
>NW_013708827.1:0-448 GCF_000517525.1 Limulus polyphemus | reverse complement strand
CTTCTCCAATACAAAGTCCACACTTAAAACCTTCCCTATATTATGTCAAGAATTATAACCTTCTCCAATACAAAGTCCACACTTAAAACCTTCCCCTATACTATGTCAACAATTATAACCTTCTCCAATACAAAGTCCACACTTAAAACCTTCCCTATACTATGTCAACAATTATAACCTTCTCCAATACAAAGTCCACATTTAAAACCTTCCCCTATACTATGTCAACAATTATAACCTTCTCCAATACAAAGTCCACACTTAAAACCTTCCCCTATACTATGTCAAGAATTTTAACCTTCTCGAATACAAAGTCCTCTCTTAAAACCTTCCCCTATACTATGTCAACAATTATAACCTTCTCCAATGCAAAGTCCACACTTAAAACCTTCCCCTATACTATGTCAACAATTATAACCTTCTCCAATACAAAGTCCACACTTAAAAC
>NW_013708826.1:0-448 GCF_000517525.1 Limulus polyphemus | reverse complement strand
GTTGTAGAATATAATTTGTTTTTAGAAAGCTCTTACACGAACGTTTTCAATAGAAGAGTGGCGAAAAAATTATTACCATGTAATTGTTTCATATTTATAAAATTTTTACAATCAACAAGACTAGTTATAACAATCCGGATTAGAAATAAGTTTGACTGTATACTGGCTATTTGTTTTGCCATAAGAAATAAGTTTGACTGTATACCGGCTATTTGTTTTGCCACAAGAAATAAGCTTGACTGTATACTGGCTATTTGTTTTCCCACAAGAAATAAGCTTGACTGTATAATGGCTATTTGTTTTGCCACAACAAATAAGTTTGACTGTATACTGGCTATTTGTTTTGTCACAAGAAAAAAGTTTGACTGTATACCGGCTATTTGTTTTGCCACAAGAAATAAGTTTGAAAACAAATAGCCAGTATACAGTGCTTATTTCTTGTGGCTTG
>NW_013708825.1:0-448 GCF_000517525.1 Limulus polyphemus | reverse complement strand
TACTTTAGAACATACTACGAAACAATAAGATCCACAACTGGTAGTTTAGAACATACTACGAAACAATTAGATCCACAACTGGTAGTTTAGAACATACTAAGAAACAATTAGATCCACAACTGGTAGTTTAGAACATACTAAGAAACAATTAGATCTATCACTGGTAGGTTAGTATATTCCAACGAACAACTCACAGAATAGGTATCAACTGTGGATCTACAACTGGTAGTCTATTAGGCTCCAAGTAACAACTTACAGAGTTGGTATCAATTATGGACTACATATTTTATACATGTATTAGTTCACATCTTTAATGGACTACATATATTTCGCGTGTATTAGTTCACATCTTTAATGGACTACATATTTTTCACACGTATTAGTTCACATCTTTAATGGACCACATATTTTTCGCGTGTATTAGTTCACATCTTTAATGGACTACATA
>NW_013708824.1:0-448 GCF_000517525.1 Limulus polyphemus | reverse complement strand
CAAACAAACATGTTTTTCAACGTCTTCTCTCTTCTGTAGCGCCATCTATCGTTCTAACGCTTAAAAGGAAAAGAACAGATAGTCCATTGTTTAGCTTTGTGTTTAATTACAAAACAAACGAAGAAACTTATCATTTTTTGTTTACACAATAAACACGAATATAGGCATGAAGATATTAAAAAATGAATTTTGATTGCTAAAGACATCTGTAATACCTTGAAGTTCGAAGAACGGTCACTAGATGCAACTTCAAAGTTGTCTTGAAATAATCCAGTTGTCAACCGGAGGTTTAACCGAATCAATCGATTCTGAAGAGGAAGTTCTAAGTTAACTCGTGTACCATCTTGATTGATACGAACCCTTGGGATGATGTTTTCTAAGTTTATAAAAGAAGATTTTTGTAAGTGAATGAAATAATATTCTTTATATATATATATATATATACATG
>NW_013708823.1:0-448 GCF_000517525.1 Limulus polyphemus | reverse complement strand
AAATTAGGTGTCTATTTACTTGTGACCACTCAGTATATGGTTATCATTGTGACAAAAGGAGGTCCAACCAAATTTTAGCTAGGGGTCCAAATAAAGTGGACTATTAGGGCATAGAACTTCCATAAATAACGCTTTTAAATGCATTAATAAATGTTTAAGGTATAAGTGTAAAACATTTTTCTGTTACTGTATAAAAAGCCTCCCAGTTGCACAGCGGTATGTCTTCGCTCTACCCACCACGGGTATCGAAACCCGTGGTGGGTAAAGCACAGATAAACCATTGTGAAGCTTTGTGCTTATTTACAAACGAATAAACTCAATAAAAAATAATATATAATTCTTATTATGGAAAATTGTAACTTAGCTCTACGTACTTAAGAGAAAAAAAAACATTTCCCTTTAAAATATTATAAATTGTCTGAATGACATTATGTTTAATTTAATCACA
>NW_013708822.1:0-448 GCF_000517525.1 Limulus polyphemus | reverse complement strand
TCCTGTCACCGCGGTATGTTGTTGCAAGTAAGGGGTAAGTCGATATATAATTGGGTTAGTGTTTCACACACACACACACAAATATTTCGGCAAGTCACTTTAATAGGTAAGCTATATTTAAATGCTTTAAAACTAATACAAACCAAGATAATGAGTATATTAAAACTTGTTAAGCTCAACACAGCATCAAAGTTAAAAGTTCAGAATGCAAGATAAACTTCACATCGACAAGTCCACCATCAATATAGTCAATGTGAGACTACAATTTCCAGTCACTGCACTGTATCTAATCCTCTTTGGTATTGAATTAGAGTAGGGATACCTACTCACTATGCAGAACCACTCATTGTAGTTGGAGCCAACCGATTTGCGCTTTTTAAAGTTTTTGTACTCTTGGGATTTTTTTTAGTTCCCATGTACAGTCTCCTCATATACATTGTGATATAGT
>NW_013708821.1:0-448 GCF_000517525.1 Limulus polyphemus | reverse complement strand
TAGAATACAGTCCAGTAGAATACAATACAGTAGAATACAGTCCAGTAGAATACGATACAGTAGAATACAGTCCAGTAGAATACAATACAGTAGAATACAGTCCAGTAGAATACGATACAGTAGAATACAGTCCAGTAGAATACAGTCCAATAGAATACAGTCCAGTAGAATACGATACAGTAGAATACAGTCCAATAGAATACAATACAGTAGAATACAGTCCAGTAGAATACAATACAGTAGAATACAGTCCAGTAGAATACAATACAGTAGAATACAGTCTAGTAGAATACGATATAGTAGAATACAGTCTAGTAGAATACGATATAGTAGAATACAGTCTAGTAGAATACGATATAGTAGAATACAGTCCAGTACAATACAATACAGTAGAATACAGTCTAGTAGAATACGATATAGTAGAATACAGTCCAATAGAATACAATAC
>NW_013708820.1:0-448 GCF_000517525.1 Limulus polyphemus | reverse complement strand
ATTGCAATAAGAACGTTTCCAGGTTCTATATTCGATACTACACTAAACACACTTTATTATATTGCTATACGTACATCTGTATGTTATCTGTTCAACACTACACTAAACCTATTGTTCCATTGCTATAAGAACGTTTCCAGGTTCTATATTTGATACTACACTAAACACACTTTATTATATTGCTATACGTACATCTCTATGTTATCTGTTCAACACTACACTAAACCTATTGTTCCATTGCTATAAGAACGTTTCCAGGTTCTATCTTCGATACTACACTAAACACACTTTATTATATTGCTATACGTACATCTCTATGTTATCTGTTCAACACTACACTAAACCTATTGTTCCATTGCTATAAGAACGTTTCCAGGTTCTATCTTCGATACTACACTAAACACACTTTATTATATTGCTATACGTACATCTCTATGTTATCTGTTCA
>NW_013708819.1:0-448 GCF_000517525.1 Limulus polyphemus | reverse complement strand
GAGATAACAAAAATATATTGTACGAAACAGTACCCCCGATGTAACAAAAAAAACATACTGTACGTTTCGGAATGTTTTCATTCCATCTTCAGAAGGAATATATCCTTTAATCTAAAGGATATAAATGCAGTAGTTTGTTTCAAACATTTGTTCTTAAGCATAAACTTACACAATGGGTTGTCATTGCTTCGCCCACTGCGAGTATCAAAACTCGATTGAGACTTACCTTTGAGCCACTGGAGAGCGAAATACAGTAGAACTCAATATAAAATAATATGAAATAAAATAAAATTATAATATGAAATATAACAATTTAAAATAATATGACATTATATAATATGAAATATGGTAATTTAAAATAATATGACATTATATAATATGACATATTGTAGTTTAAAATAATATGACATTATATAATATGAAATATGGTAATTTAAAATAATATGAC
>NW_013708818.1:0-448 GCF_000517525.1 Limulus polyphemus | reverse complement strand
ACCCTGACAAACAACCCAGTCACTACATTACCAGAAGCTACACCACTACTTACCATGACAAACAACCGAGTCACTACATTACCTGAAGCTACACCACTACTTACCCTGACACACAACCGAGTCACTACATTACCTAAGCTACACCACTATTTACCCTGACAAACAACCCAGTCACTACATTACCAGAAGCTACACCACTACTTACCATGACACACAACCGAGTCACTACATTACCTGAAGCTACACCACTACTTACCCTGACACACAATCAAGTCACTACATTACCTGAAGCTACACCACTACTTACCCTGACACACAACCGAGTCACTACATTACCAGAAGCTACACCACTACTTACCTTGACACACAACCCAGTCACTATATTACCTGAAGCTACACCACTACTTACCCTGACACACAATCGAGTCACTACATTACCTGAAGCTAC
>NW_013708817.1:0-448 GCF_000517525.1 Limulus polyphemus | reverse complement strand
CACTGTCTTTTCAGAATTACAAAGGGTCCTACGTGGTCACACAGATACAGACAGTGATTCTACAGTACAAAGATACCACTGTGGAAATATACTGACATCATTACCGTTCACATTTCAAACAACCTTTAACTAAGAAGAGAGGAGGTGAAACAGCATTCACCTTGGTCACAGTCTGACGTGTCTGTTATTCCTAGTGTTGTAAGTCCACACACGTACCCCTGTGCCACTGGGGAACATCAGGATATGTATAGAACTAATAAATTAGTGTTAAGCTTCTTTTTTCAGGACATATAAATGGTCAGGAAATGT
Source organism: Limulus polyphemus (assembly GCF_000517525.1). NCBI lineage: Eukaryota > Metazoa > Arthropoda > Merostomata > Xiphosura > Limulidae > Limulus > Limulus polyphemus. Next base: position 139 of record NW_013708817.1, on the reverse strand, counting down.
ATAGAACTAATAAATTAGTGATAAGCGTCCTTTTTATGATGATTTAAATATAAGTGGTCAGGAAATGTAATTAACATTGGTGCTGTATTGTGTGAACTAGACAGATATATGTAGTACAATAGGTGTACTGTAATTGATA
>NW_013708816.1:0-448 GCF_000517525.1 Limulus polyphemus | reverse complement strand
CTAGTAATGGTGGCTTCGAGCATAACTTATCAAAAATGTGCATGTTAGTGTATGGGAAGGAACGCTGTCCTATTGTTAGACAGTTCCCCCAAAGAATGTTTGTATGTTTTTTTTGGGGGGGGGGACTTACAAAAGTGTGTGTGAACTTCTAGATCTTCCAGTTACGTGAAAATTCTCACACTTTCATAAACAAATTCATATTTTTCACGTTGACCTTTTTCTTCAACAGTAGTTACTAGCCGTAAAAGCACAATAATAAAAACGAATATAATTAAACAATAATGACATTTGAACAACAGAACTGAACGACCGAAAAATGTGCAAACATGTATCGATATATATATATTAAACTATCCATGTTAATTCTAACCTTACACTTTATAGTATGCAAGCCAGTAGAGATTGAGAACTGCGATAGAACACAAATACACTATATTATGAATCTCGT
>NW_013708815.1:0-448 GCF_000517525.1 Limulus polyphemus | reverse complement strand
AACAGCTTTGACCCAAAATACAACAGCGCATTCGTAGCTCACAAATCTTTTAGTGAAAGTATTTTAACAGCTTAGACCTAAAATACAACAGCACATTCGTAGCTCAAAAATCTTTTAGTGAAAGTATTTTAACAGCTTAGACCCAAAATACAACAGCACATTCGTAGCTCAAAAATCTTTTAGTTAAAGTATTTTAACAGCTTTGACCCAAAATACAACAGCGCATTCGTAGCTCAAAAATCTTTTAGTGAAAGTACTTTAACAGCTTAGACCCAAAATACGACAGCACATTCGTAGCTCAAAAATCTTCTAGTGAAAGTATTTTAACAGCTTAGACCTAAAATACAACAGCGCATTCGTAGCTCAAAAATATTTTAGTGAAAGTACTTTAACAGCTTAGACCCAAAATACAACAGCGCATTCGTAGCTCAAAAATCTTTTAGTGAAA
>NW_013708814.1:0-448 GCF_000517525.1 Limulus polyphemus | reverse complement strand
TTCTGTTTTTATTATCAACTTATTAAACGATTGTTTGTTCTATATATATGTCGCAAAATACAAGTGACATCTTTCCAAATGAGAGGTTGTTTTTATCGCACCATTCTGTTTTCCCTTTCTACAGGTTTTGTTTTTATCGTGCCATTCTGTTTTTCCCTTTCTACTGGTTTTGTTTTTATCGTGCCATTCTGTTTTTCCCTTTCTACTGGTTTTGTTTTATCGTACCATCCCGTTTTCCCTTTTCTGCAGGTTTTGTTTTTATCGCACCATTCTGTTTTTCCCTTTCTGCAGGTTTTGTTTTTTCGTACCAACCTGTTTTTCCCTTTCTATAGGTTTTGTTTTTATCGTACCAACCTGTTTTTCCCTTTCTATAGGTTTTGTTTTTATCGTACCAACCTGTTTTTCCCTTTCTATAGGTTTTGTTTTTATCGTACCAACCTGTTTTTCC
>NW_013708813.1:0-448 GCF_000517525.1 Limulus polyphemus | reverse complement strand
TTTTAACCAATTGTAAATATGGTTTCTGGTAGCATACTTACACATATTCTTTAATCACTTGTACATATGGTTTCTGGTAGCATACATACATACATTCTTTAACCACTTGTAAATATGGTTTCTGGTAGCAAACATACACATATTCTTTATCCACTTGTCAATATGGTTTCTGGTAGCAAACATACACATATCTTTATCCACTTGTCAATATGGTTTCTGGTAGCATACATAGACATATTCTTTAACCATTTGTAAATATGGTTTCTGGTAGCAAACATACACATATTCTTTAACCCCTTGTAAATATGGTTTCTGGTAGCATACAGACAGATGTTTTTTAACCTCTTGTACATATGGTTTCTGGTAGCATACATACATATATTTTTTAACCACTTGTAAATATGGTTTCTGGTAGCATACATACATATATTTTTTAACCACTTGTAAA
>NW_013708812.1:0-448 GCF_000517525.1 Limulus polyphemus | reverse complement strand
AAACAAACAGAATTATAAAAGCGACTCTAGTGCCTCAACGGATAACTAGAGTTCGATGCCCACGGTGAACACATTACAGATAACTCACTTTGTGACTTTGTGTTTAAACACAAACAAACAGAATTATAAAAGCGCCCCTAGTGCCTCAACGGATAACTAGAGTTCGATGCACATGGTGGACACATTGCAGATAGTTCACTTTGTGACTTTGTGTTTAAACAGAAACAAACAGAATTATAAAAGCGCCCCTAGTGCCTCAACGGATAACTAGAGTTCGATGCCCACGGTGGACACATTGCAGATAGTTCACTTTGTGTTTAAACACGAACGAACAGAATTATAAAACTAGATTCAGAATTGAGTCCCGTATATGTTCTTTTTAACAACGTTTATACGTGAATCTATAAAGACTGTTGACATACGAAATTCTAAAATATTATTTCTACAG
>NW_013708811.1:0-448 GCF_000517525.1 Limulus polyphemus | reverse complement strand
CGCTATAACATAAACACGTAGCATTACCTAAACCTAGCTGACACTCAACCGCTATAACATAAAAACGTAACATTACCTAAACCCTAGCTGGCACTCAACCGCTATAACATAAACACGTAGCATTACCTAAACCCTAGCTGACACTCAAGCGCTATAACATAAAAACGTAGCATTACCTAAACCCTAGCTGACACTCAACCGCTATAACATAAAAACGTAGCATTACCTAAACCCTAGCTGACACTCAACCGCTATAACATAAAAACGTAGCATTACCTAAACCCTAGCTGACACTCAACCGCTATAACGTAAACGTAGCATTACCTAAACCCTAGCTGACATTTAACCGCTATAACATAAAAACGTAGCATTACCTAAACCCCAGCTGACATTTAACCGCTATAACATAAAAACGTAGCATTACCTAAACCCTAGCTGACATTTAACC
>NW_013708810.1:0-448 GCF_000517525.1 Limulus polyphemus | reverse complement strand
CACTCTGAAAACATTTTGTAAAAAGTCCAAAACTTCTCGTGACTTCTGCGAGCATGAACCCGAAATGTAATGCGAGACGAAGGCGTTGAGAAGATTGTTACGATTTCCTTTTCACGAACGTTCTTTCTCCCAGATAAGCTTTTGCATTTTCACTTTCAAAATCAGATTGGCTGAATAACAAAAACTATACTGTTGTTTTACCAAACATAATTAGAAGGGAATAAAAATGATACTAAAACGTACATATGTACGTTCAACTTACACACACACAGGAGAGGATAACATTCCACTTATAAAACTATTACAAAATAAAGAGTGAGATTAACTTGTTGATAGCAATATCTTGTAAGATTTTTTAGTATCTGTTACGTTAAGAAAAGCGTTCTTTATTCATGAAATATTTCTGTTTGATTATAGACATTATATACGCATCATGACTTAAAATGTA
>NW_013708809.1:0-448 GCF_000517525.1 Limulus polyphemus | reverse complement strand
TCCGGGGGTGTCCGGTTGTCATAATGATTGGCCAGTTACCTATTGTAGATCCGGGGGTGTCCGGTTGTCATAATGATTGGCCAGTTACCTATTGTAGATCCGGGGGTGTCCTGTTGTCAGAATGATTGACAAGTTATCTCCTGTAGATCCGGGGATGTCCGGTTGTCAGAATGATTGGCCAGTTATCTTCTGTAGATCCGGGGGTGTCTGGTTGTCAGAATGATTGGCCAGTTATCTCCTGTAGATCTGGGGGTGTCCGTTTGTCAGAATGATTGGCCAGTTGTTTACTGTAGATCCGGGGGTGTCCGGTTGTCAGAATGATTGGCTAGTTACCTATTGTAGATCCGGGGGTGTCCTGTTGTAATAATGATTGGCCAGTTATCTCCTGTAGATCCGGGGGTGTCTGGTTGTCAGAATGATTGGCCAGTTATCTCCTGTAGATCCGGGG
>NW_013708808.1:0-448 GCF_000517525.1 Limulus polyphemus | reverse complement strand
AATAAATTAATAATTGTGGGTGAAGTAAGTTATTCTTATAATAAATTAATAACTGTAGGACAAGTAAGGTATTCTTATAATAGATTAATAATTTTGGGTGAAGTAAGGTATTCTTATAATAAATTAATAATTGTGAGTGAAGTAAGGTATTCTTATAATAAATTAATAACTGTAGGAGAAGTAAGGTATTCTTATAATAAATTAATAAATGTGGGGGAAGTAAGTTATTCTTATAATAAATTAATAATTTTGGGTGAAGTAAGGTATTCTTATAATAAATTAATAACTGTGAGTGAAGTAAGGTATTCTTATAATAAATTAATAACTGTGGGTGAAGTAAGTATTCTTATAATAAATTAATAACTGTGGGTGAAGTAAGATATTCTTATAATAAATTAATAACTGTGAGTGAAGTAAGGTATTCTTATAATAAATTAATAACTGTGGG
>NW_013708807.1:0-448 GCF_000517525.1 Limulus polyphemus | reverse complement strand
AAAACTTTTTGTGATGATTTGTTGTACAAATCACCATAAACAAGCTCTTTAAAATGTTTTTAACAGCAAAACAAACAAAAAATATTTTGAATCTTATATTACACAATATATAAGTCCATAAAACATTAACTCTAGGTTCAATAAAATACAATATTTTCTTAGTTAGGAGGAGGGGGAGAAAATATTTTTCTTTTTCTAGGTGTAAATATTCTTCCTTCATATTTAACAGTTCATCACTATGGTTTTAATTCTTCATCTCCATGAACAGAGCTGAAAAAACGAGCCCATGAAATCTGGATGCTTCATCCTTGTACATTTTAAGAACATTACGAAAAGCGTATGTTCTAGTAACTTTGCAGTATTTCAGTTATAGTATTCTTTGTACAAAATATCAAAATCCTATTGTCATGCCGAGTTTGGAATATTACACAAGAAAAAGATGTTCGGG
>NW_013708806.1:0-448 GCF_000517525.1 Limulus polyphemus | reverse complement strand
TTGGCTGTATCAACTGTGCGGCTGGCCTCAAAATCCTTTATACTTAGCAAGAAGACTCGCCTCCTCTCATCTGTTTCCGTCTCAGAGAAATTGTATAAGTGATAACAGAGCTTAGAGGCACGATCCCCCTGTGCCTCACACCACGAGATGCTTCCTCAATGTATGACATCGAACAGGACAAGATTTGTAATTTATTAGAAAAAAATATACAGTTTTTCAATAATTTTATGCCCAAAACAAAGAAAATATAGGGATGTGTGAAGCCAGGTTGTGGTGGTACAAGTTCTGTGAAGCCAGGTTGTGGTGGTAATAGTTGTGTGAAGCCAGGTGGTGGTACTAGTTGTGTGTAGCCAGGAGGTGGTGGTAATAGTTGTGTGAAGCCAGGAGGTGGTGGTACTAGTTCTGTGAAGCCAGGTTGTGTTGGTATTAGTTGTGTGAAGCCAGGAGG
>NW_013708805.1:0-448 GCF_000517525.1 Limulus polyphemus | reverse complement strand
AATATATATATATATATATATATATATATATATTGTACATATTTCCTATATCTTTTCTCATCTTTATTCAGACTTGGATTAGTAGCTTATTCAGTTTGATTTGTAGTCACGCCACGTGTAAGACAATAAGGAACAGGTACCACGTGCACTATATATATATATATTATACAATGATTTTGCCTCTTATCAAAAAAGCTAATCAAATATTATAGATTTAAACGACAAGAAAATTATTTCCAAATTATACAATAATTCACCCTGAAGAATAGTAAAAAATTGCTTTAAAAGACCCATGTTTACGCTAGAAAAGTAAGATCAAAATAATATGTTTGTCAGTATTAATTGGTATGATGTTTTCTTGAATGTTCAGTTAAATCTTCTTTTTTTTCATTCAAAGAAACAAGTTTTTTACATACAATACACCAATTTCCTTTTCACGTCATTAGAA
>NW_013708804.1:0-448 GCF_000517525.1 Limulus polyphemus | reverse complement strand
ATTCTTATGCACGGAAGCACATTATTCTAATAAATTAGTAAATTTACCAACAACGATTTGTAAGCCTATCTAAAATAATTAAAATGATTTTATGTAGAGAACATACCAAATATTTAAACAGAACATTTGTCTTTGTTCAGAAGAAAACGGATGAAAGCTCTGTTGAAACATTTGGTATGTTCTTTACATAAAATCATTTTAATTACGCTTATAAATAGTCATTGGTAAATTTATTATCATGACTTAGCTGTTAAAGAGCGTATAAAAAGTAAGACAAAGCTATTGTAGCGGCGGATTCCTTCTGATTGTGTGTCCTCCCTCTGCTGTAGTTTAAAATTAAGGATACAATAATTGAATCCATAGGGGCATCTAACCTGGCCTTTTAGCCCATGTCTGCTAAAAGTGCCCTCCAGTTTCAAATTACAAAACACCTTTATGTTTGTTAAGG
>NW_013708803.1:0-448 GCF_000517525.1 Limulus polyphemus | reverse complement strand
TCTCACATGTTAAGAAGGTAGTCTTCTCTGTATCTAGCTAAAGGGTAGCATGATGAACATACAGTCCTCACATGTTAAGAATGTAGTCTTCTCTGTATCTAGCTAAAGGGTAACATGATGAACATACATGTGAGGACTGTTAAGAATGTAGTCTTCTCTGTATCTAGTTAAAGGGTAACATGATGAACATACGGTCCTCACATGTTAAGAAGGTAGTCTTCTCTATATCTAGCTAAAGGGTAATATGATGAACATACAGTCCTTACATGTTAAGAAGGTAGTCTTCTCTGTATCTAGCTAAAGGATAACATGATGAACATACAGTCCTTACATGTTAAGAAGGTAGTCTTCTCTGTATCTAGCTAAAGGGTAGCATGTTGAGGCTACGGTCCTTACATGTTAAGAAGGTAGTCTTCTCTGTATCTAGCTAAAGGTAGCATGTTGAGGC
>NW_013708802.1:0-448 GCF_000517525.1 Limulus polyphemus | reverse complement strand
TATTACCTAGGATTCAGTAACAGTGTAAACAAAATAACAATTCCAGAGAGAGAGGAAGAGGCCTACACTGAATCTGACCCACCCTGATTCAAAACAGGGACCAAATCCCGATAAAGAAGAAGATATTTTTATTATTTTTAGTGAGATGTTTATCCATGCTGAACTAGCATATTCGATTATGCGTTGTAAAGCCAGAAGAAGAACGGCAGGCGAAGAATTATGAATTGTGTTTTTTGTAAGAAAATTTCTGTAGTTGTTTTATGGAATATATACCATCTAAAATATTCGTCCGCCAGGGCTCAGTGCAAATCTGAGGGCTTATAACGCTAAAAATCGGGTTTTGATACTTGTGGTGGTCACAGTACAGATAATCCATTATGTAGCTTAATGCGTAAAAACAAGCAAACCCTAAATTATTCAGTTAGCCTTGTAACGAATTTATTGTTAT
>NW_013708801.1:0-448 GCF_000517525.1 Limulus polyphemus | reverse complement strand
CTTCTCCTACCTGTCCAACTATCCTATAGAACGTCTGTAAATCATGATTTTTTGGTTGTTTACGAATGTCGAAGGCACCTCATGAATATAAATATATTTAACCTGATTGTATTGTTTTGGTAATTACCAGATAGTTAAGGCTTAAATTTATGACTTTACGAAAGCGTGTGCTAGGTGTTAAAACGGAACAGACTGCTTTAATTTTGGTTGTTATGGTGTGAACGACTTATACGAGTTGGTGGAGCATGATTATAACTTTACTTGTCATGACACATTAGTGTTAAACCTATTATATTTTTAACGTTATGTTCTTAATGTAGTCTCTTAAGGATTTTCAAGAACTAAAAGAGTATACCGTGCTATGTATTAGAAGCGTGTACAACAATAGTATTTCAACCGTGCTATGTATTAGAAGAGTGTACAACAATAGTATTTTAACCGTGCTATA
>NW_013708800.1:0-448 GCF_000517525.1 Limulus polyphemus | reverse complement strand
CAAAGTATTTGAAGTTTGACTCCGGAATGTCAAAGTATTTGAAGTTTGACTCTGGAATGTCAAAGTATTTAATGTTTGACTCTTGAATGTCAAAGTATTTGAAGTTTAACTCGAGAATGTCAAAGTATTTAAAGTTTAACTCGAGAATGTTAAAGTATTTCATTAGACAAAGTTAAATATCATGAATGAGATATGATCCAGAGAATGAAACATACTTTTTCCAATGTATGTTTCGGTTCATATGGACTCTTACATAGCTCTAAACTTTGGTTTTATTAAATTTATCAACAACTTTCATGAGGTTCATGGCCACATGACCCAACAACAAACAAGCTTAGCGCGGCTAAGTTAAGTATCATTGTAATCATACTGTTATATTGAATAAAAACTGATCAACGCCATGTTGAACGTAAACTAACAAGATGTGGAAACGATAACATTTCATATA
>NW_013708799.1:0-448 GCF_000517525.1 Limulus polyphemus | reverse complement strand
CACGCCTTTCACTCACGCATCACAATACGCAGATGACATGAAAATATGGAGCACCTATTGGAACCCCCTCAACAAAATCACATCATGATGCAACAAATGGAGGGTAATTCTCATCCCCAATAAGACACAAGAAATCATATTATATAATAGATTAAATAAAAGATAAAAGCGCATTAAACATGCAAGACTTAAGCTCTACGATCTCTCCCCTCCCCCATCACATTTTATAAAACTGCAAGATTCTTGGGTATTACAATTTACTCTGAACTGCCATGGCGCACACATTTCGCGGAAATCATTAAAAATCTTAAAACCAAAATGGCTTACCTCCAAAAAATAAGCCATCACACTCACGGCTGCAGATCGCAAATAATAACACATGTATATACAAAACATTCATCATACCTTTAATAGATTACCTCTCGATGATAACCTGTAACATGAAACC
>NW_013708798.1:0-448 GCF_000517525.1 Limulus polyphemus | reverse complement strand
CTGCTTTGCGCCATAAAACACCAACCAACCAACCAACCAGCCTTTCTATACCTAAAACCATAATCAACGGAGTCTATTCCCAAGTTCATCTTCAATATGTGTTAAGAATTTATTGCGAATATAGATTTTTTTTTTTTTCAGTTTTTAAAGATGGTATCCAATTTTTATCAGCAGTCACGTGTTATCTATGAATTCTGCTGCCCAACGTGTGGAGGCGCTTACGTCGGATCGAGTGTTAAAAGACTTGGAGATATTTAAAGGAACATTATAATCTTAGATTCAAGGACAGTTCAAGCACTGTTCGACACGTGAATGTGATGGGGTCCCAACCCCCAGTATGTTCATAGTAATTGGTAAAGCCGAAAACGAGACAACGTTACGGCGTTGAAGGAGGCGCTTCTAATTCATTGAAATGAAGCCTAGATTAAATAATCAACAAACAGCTACC
>NW_013708797.1:0-448 GCF_000517525.1 Limulus polyphemus | reverse complement strand
GTCCGGTAAAATTATTTCTTCGTTCATTTTAATCGCTGTCATTTTGAAAGACCGTGCTGAAGTTTCCGTGTTTTATGCGTTTATTTGGAGAAACGTACATATATTTGCAATGTCATTGACAGCGCTTTCAGTAAACACGTCATTAACGTATTTATTTTGTGGTTTTAATTTCGAACTGTATATTTAACGATTCCGTGTTTTGTTTTGGTGTTAACAAATATCTATAGCATTGATCATACAATAGAAATGTATATCAAATAACTTAGTTTTGTACACGCAGTACAGTACATTAAACTCGGCGATCATTACAAATGTAAATAGAACTATAAAGTATATATATATCACAGCTTTGTACACTGTATTGTCAAGACTTTTCCATCGGATGTGACTAGCAAATACTTTAGTCATCTTGTCTACATTGTGCAAATACGTAATATATATATATATA
>NW_013708796.1:0-448 GCF_000517525.1 Limulus polyphemus | reverse complement strand
ATTCCAGAAAGAAGGACTAACATGGTAAGATGGTATTGTTATAACACTGATTCCAGAAAGAAGGACTAACATGGTAACATGGTATTGTTGTAACACTAATTCCAGAAAGAAGGACTAACATGGTAAGATGGTATTGTTATAACACTGATTCCAGAAAGGACTAACATGGTAAGATGGTATTGATATAAAGGAATAGAAAAGTGCCAGATATAAGGGAATATAAAAGTGACTTTTGAAGAGTAGTTTTTAAAGATAATTTTGAGATAGATATCAAAAAAGAAACTTATTTATTCATTATTAATTCATTTTATGGAAGTAACACTTCTACAGCCTATTTAATTGTGCATGTTTTGTTTTGTTAATTACTTGGCTGTTGACTGTTTAATGATACAACCTATATTGTTGTTGACTGTATAATGATAAAACCTATGTTTGGTTTTGACTGTTT
>NW_013708795.1:0-448 GCF_000517525.1 Limulus polyphemus | reverse complement strand
ACAAACAGCTGAAACATACCAGTATTATAACTCACAAATGGAAAGTACAATTATTATAACAAACAGCTGAAACATACCAGTATTATAACTCACAAATGGAAAGTACAATTATTATAACAAACAGCTGAAACATACCAGTATTATAACTCACAAATGGAAAGTACAATTATTATAACAAACAGCTGAGACATACCATTAATATAACCAAAAACTGAAACATGCCATTATTGTAACAAACAGCTGAAACATACCATTATTATAAAAAACAGCTGAAACATACCATTATTATAACAAACAGCTGAAACATACCATTATTATAACAAACAGCTGAAACATATCATTATTATAACTCACAAATGAAAAATACCATTATTGTAACAAACGGCTGAAACATACCATTATTATAACTCACAAATGAAAAATTCCATTATTATAACAAACGGCTCAT
>NW_013708794.1:0-448 GCF_000517525.1 Limulus polyphemus | reverse complement strand
ATAATCCTTTAATAATGGTGTTTAGTGGTTGATAGTAACTCAATATCAGTCCACAATTATTATAACACTAACCATATAATCCTTTAATTATGGTGTTTAGTGGTTGATAGTAACTCAATATCAGTCCACAATTATTATAACACTAACCATATAAACCTTTAATTATGGTGTTTAGTGGTTGATAGTAACTCAATATCAGTCCACAATTATTATAACACTAACCATATAATCCTTTAATTATGGTGTTTAGTGGTTGATAGTAACTCAATATCAGTCCACAATTATTATAATACTAACTATATAATCCTTTAATTATGGTGTTTAGTGGTTGATAGTAACTCAATATCAGTCCACAATTATCATAATACTAACCATATAATCCTTTAATTATGGTGTTTAGTGGTTGATAGTAACTCAATATCAGTCCACAATTATTATAACACTAACC
>NW_013708793.1:0-449 GCF_000517525.1 Limulus polyphemus | reverse complement strand
AGCCACATGGCGACATAGTACTATAATCCTCAAGCCACATGGCTACATTGTACTATAATTCTCAAGCCATATGGCTACATTGTACTATAATCCTCCAACCACATGGCTACATGGTACTTTAATCCTCCAGCCACATGGCTACATTTTACTATAATCCTCAAGCCATATGGCTACATTGTACTATAATCCTCAAGCCATATGGCTACATTGTACTATAATCCTCCAGCCACATGGCTACATGTTACTATAATCCTCCAGCCACATGGCTACATTGTACTATAATCCGTAAGCCATATGGCTACATTGTACTATAATCCTCCAGCCGCACGAGTAGTTACACCGATTATATAGTGCCCAAAGGATGCTACCTTAGTGGAGGTTTGCCAGATGAGTAAAGATCAAAGGATGTCATATGAAGGTTACGTAACTATTAAGTAATATGCCGAAAC
>NW_013708792.1:0-449 GCF_000517525.1 Limulus polyphemus | reverse complement strand
TCACTGACTAATAGTATTTAACTATCATACTTATAGTCTACCAGCGACCACCACCAAATCTGGGCCACACTTGTTTCACTGACTAATAGTACTTAACTATCATACTTATAGTCTACCAGCGTCCACCACCAAATCTGGGCACTCTTGTCTCACTGACTAATAGTATTTAACTAACATACTTATAGTCTACCAGCATCCAACACCAAATCTGGGCCACTCTTGTCTCATTGACTAATAGTACTTAACTATCATACTTATAGTCTACCAGCACCCAACACCAAATCTGGGCCACTCTTGTCTCACTGACTAATAGTATTTAACTAACATACTTATAGTCTACCAGCATCCAACACCAAATCAAGACCACTCTTGTTTCACTGACTAATAGTATTTAACTATCATACTTATAGTCTACCAGCATCCACCACCAAATCTGGGCCACTCTTGTC
>NW_013708791.1:0-449 GCF_000517525.1 Limulus polyphemus | reverse complement strand
TAAAGAACCATGACATTATCCTGTGTATTAAGAACCATGCCATTATCCTGTGTATTAAGAACCATGACATTATCCCTGTGTATGAAGAACCATGACATTATCCTGTGTATTAAGAACCATGACATTATCCCTGCGTATGAAGAACCATGACATTATCACTGTGTATGAAGAACCATGACATTATCACTGTGTATGAAGAACCATGACATTATCTCTGTGTATGAAGAACCATGACATTATCCCTGTGTATGAAGAACCATGACATTATCCTGTGTATTAAGAACCATGACATTATCCCTGCGTATGAAGAGCCATGATATTATCCCTGCGTACGAAGAACCATGATATTATCCCAGTGTATGAAGAACCACGATATTATTCCTTTGGATGAAGAACCATGATATTATCCCAGTGTATGAAGAACCACGATATTATTCCTTTGGATGAAG
>NW_013708790.1:0-449 GCF_000517525.1 Limulus polyphemus | reverse complement strand
TCACAGTTTCTATAGTTACTGTGTCCTGTAGCCAAGCTTGGGTTGCATATTCCTAAGTAAGTTCCAGAAGAACTCTCTCACCCAGTCACTTCTTGCATTTGGAAAGAGTTTTTGTTTATCATAGTGAAAAGTCATACATGCAATAAGCTATCTACGCTGGGTCTAGGATTATAAGCTCAGACATTTACCACTGATACACGAGAGTGATATACTTTTGAAGTTTGGTTAACTTTAATGGTTTTGTTTCTTTTTTCTACACAATAGGCTTTTTGTGATCTGTCTACCGCAGTGAATCGAACCTTGGATTGTAGCATTGTAAATCCAAAAAAATTACCACTGACCTACCGAGGGGACGTAATGATTTTTTTAAATTACAGTCTGTTACGTGGTATCTTGTTACAGCCACTCGTTTATTTAGCCATAGATTGTTTGTTTGTTTTAACGCAAAA
>NW_013708789.1:0-449 GCF_000517525.1 Limulus polyphemus | reverse complement strand
CGTATATGCTTAAAGTTAAGTATGGAGTGCGTAGGTGGGTCCATTTAGGATTGGAGCTGCAGATCAGCAACTGAAGAGGGAGATCTGGTGAGAATCGATGGAAGCATGGATGTAGCAAGGTATAAGCATATACTAATACTCCACAGTACACCTTCTGGAAGAACACTGATAGGAGATGACTTCATTTTTTAGCATGATAATAATCCTAAACGTACAGCCATTAGATTCAAACTGTACTTGCAATGTAAGACCTGTGTAATAAAATTGTGACAAGGTACATTGTATATACAAGTAGTACTAACCATATATAAAATGGGAAAATGCATAGTCTATGGTACGACGATGGTTTCCAAGCCTTGTCAGTGTTGTTAGGGTCTGCACGTTTTACTGGCACAGTCCATTAAACTCTATGTACTGGATTTTTTCTAAACCTATAAAACGATAACTCC
>NW_013708788.1:0-449 GCF_000517525.1 Limulus polyphemus | reverse complement strand
AGATAATATATAGCATGTGTACTGATATGTTAAGTGGATTAAAGATAATATATAGCATGTGTACTGATATGTTAAGTGGATTAAGGATCATTTACAGCATATGTACTGATATGTTAAGTGGATTAAAAATTATATAGCATGTGTACTGATATGTTAAGTGGATTAAAGATAATATATAGCATGTGTACTGATATGTTAAGTGGATTAAAGATAATATATAGCATGTGTACTGATATGTTAAGTGGATTAAAGATAATATATATAGCATGTGTACTAATATGTTAAGTGGATTAAGGATAATCTATAGCATGTGTACTGATATGTTAAGTGGATTAAAGATAATCTATAGCATGTGTACTGATATGTTAAGTGGATTAAAGATAATATATATAGCATGTGTACTGATATGTTAAGTGGATTAAAGATAATATATATAGCATGTGTACTAA
>NW_013708787.1:0-449 GCF_000517525.1 Limulus polyphemus | reverse complement strand
ATCGGTGTTAAGGAGTAGTGTACTGAAAAGTGATTGATGATATAGAAGCTAAAGAATTGGTGTTAAGGAGGGGTGTACTGAAGAGTGATTGATGATATAGAAGCTAAACTATTGGTGATAAGGAGCGGTATATTGAAGAGTGGTTGATGATATAGAAACTAAACTATTGGTGTTAAAGAGGTGTGTACTGAAGAGTGATTGATAATATAGAAGCTACACTATTGGTGTTAAAGAGTGGTGTACTGAAGAGTGATTGATGATATAGAAGCTAAACTATTGGTGATAAGGAGCGGTATATTGAAGAGTGGTTGATGATATAGAAACTAAACTATTGGTGTTAAGGAGGTGTGTACTTAAAAGTGATTGGTGATATAGAAGCTACACTATTGGTGTTAAAGAGGGGTGTACTGAAGTGTGATTAATGATATAGAAGCTAAACTATTGGTGAT
>NW_013708786.1:0-449 GCF_000517525.1 Limulus polyphemus | reverse complement strand
ATTTGAAAACTACCTTCGTGTTGTGGATGTAACATCTGAAAACTAGTATTGTAAACTTTAAGTTAACGAAATTACCATTTTACAAAGTGCTCACTTATATAATTGTATATAAACGTAAAGGGAAATTTACAGGCTGATCTTTGATTGATTGGTTGTCTGTGCTCTGCCCACCGCAGGTATCAAAACCCAGAATTTGGCGTTATAAGCCCTCTGGCTTACCGCTAATCCACCAGAGGTCGTCTTACAGGCTGAAGCACGGCATTGATATATAAGGTTTTATTAACCCTTAAGCTTCCAGTACTATTAAAAAAAAACTTTTGTCAGATGAAATTACAATAGTAATTATGATTTTCATAGAACTTGCTTTACCCAAAGAGCAGCTAAACAACGTTTCATTAAGAAGGACAATTACAAGTGTAATGTAACACTAAAACATAGGATAAAGAGCG
>NW_013708785.1:0-449 GCF_000517525.1 Limulus polyphemus | reverse complement strand
CATATCTGAATTTAGAAGCAACTGAGTATAAAAAGATATACATGTGCAGCATGGTCACTAACCTTCGCAGATACTTTTTATATTTTTTTATTCAGAATGGAGTGAAAATGAAGATATTAAATTGTCATTTTTTCCCACAAGGTTTTGCCAAAGGTTATGATCACATTCAACACTGGATATAAAAGGTAGCAGTTTGTGTGAATGTACCTCCCATTTGTTACAATGTTATATAGGATAAAATATTACTATATGATGTAATATTGGGAATTATCAATCACTCCCAGTAGCACTGGACACATATGGTATAAGAAGAGTTATAATTAGCTATCATTCATTAAATTTGTATTTAGTAGATGGATTGGAGAGACAATGTTTCTACTCATCTTGACCATTAACTAGAAATTCAAACACGTTTTATAATTCAGTTTTCTCAAACGTGTTGAAAACCC
>NW_013708784.1:0-449 GCF_000517525.1 Limulus polyphemus | reverse complement strand
CCCGTAGATAAATATGTAAATATATATAATTAATAAAATCTAACAATACTTCACCGTAGCTAAATATGTAAATATATATAATTAATAAAATCTAGCAATACTTCCCCGTAGCTAATTCAAAATACTACTCCATCAAATTTCAACACAGCGTTTATCAGAGGTTGGACTTTAATATGGGTAATATTATCATACGATTTAGGTTTCAGTAACAACCGATGGCCGGAATTTTATCAATAAAAGTATCATTATTCATTCTTAGAGCCAGCTGTATCTTCAAAACATTGTCCCAGGAAATTTGGAATATTTCCTCACGATACAAAATGTGATCATTTCTGGCAGTGTGTTGACGGAAAAGCCATCCTGCAGAGGTGCAGCTCGTCCCTAGTGTTTGATCCAAAATTAGGAGAATGTTCGTGGCCGCAGAATGTTGGTGGTTGTGAATACTACTA
>NW_013708783.1:0-449 GCF_000517525.1 Limulus polyphemus | reverse complement strand
ACAACGCTGGAATCCGGATTTCGATACCCGTGGTTGGTAGAACACAGATAACCCATTGTGTAGCTTTGTGCTTAATTACAAACAACTACCAAGTTAGCATGCAAAGTTTGGTCTGGATCGGTCAACTCGTTTAGAAGAAGATGCCTCCATAGATAAACAGAAACGTTTGACTGATATTGGATAGTTACCGCACCGATATGGCTTAATATGTATAGGGCATATGTGAAAAACACCTGTTCCCCAATTTTCATACTTCGTTCTGCCGAGCGAAACTGGATGAGCTTGAATTTCAAATGGTATCGTCTCCACGTTGTTACTGTTGGAATGTTTTCTGACATGTTGCTATACCAGATAAACCTTTAGGTGTTAACAATAAATCGAATTGAAAGCAGTTTATTTATGTTTTTGTTTACAAACTAAACATACTAAACTATAGACATTTTGGAGTT
>NW_013708782.1:0-449 GCF_000517525.1 Limulus polyphemus | reverse complement strand
ACTGTAGAAGACGACAGTAAGCCTTCCTAACGCAACAGTGTTTTTTACTTACTGTAGAAGACGACAGTAAGCCTTCCTAACGCAACAGTGTTTTAAAACAGACAGTGTTCTTTACTTACTGTAGAAGACGACAGTAAGCCTTCCTAACGCAACAGTGTTTTAAAACAGACAGTGTTCTTTACTTCTTACTGTAGAAGACAACAGTAAGCCTTCCTAACGCAACAGTGTTTTAAAACAGACAGTGTTCTTTACTTACTGTAGAAGACGACAGTAAGCCTTCCTAACGCAACAGTGTTTTAAAACAGACAGTGTTCTTAGTTCACCGTGGAAGACGACAGTAAGCCTTCCTCACGCAACAGTCTTTTAAATCAGACAGTGTCCTTTGTTCACTGTGAAAGGCGATAGTAAGTTTTAAATATTTTAGGACATAGTGTTACGACAGCGGAGGT
>NW_013708781.1:0-449 GCF_000517525.1 Limulus polyphemus | reverse complement strand
AAAAAGGGTTTTTTGATACAAAAGTAATAGAAACATTTCGGATTGTGCTTATTTCGTCGGAATACTCAAAACTAAAATACTATAACATTACCAAAAAATTTTATGTCCCGTGAAAAGCAAAAAAAAATCGATTTTTCGCTAATCTAGAGTAAAGACAATCAAAAATGTGGAAATTATTTTATAAGAGGACGTCATGGCCTTTTAAATGTAGAGTTTGTTGTTTGAATAATTTTATTTTTAAAGCTCTTCGATGTTTACAATATAATGACGACAAAAAAAAACATAGTAAAATCGAATATAAGCGAAATTTTGATTACGTGTTATGCAACAACTATTGTGAATTATGGATGAAACGATATCCATTTTGAAAGTGTTACATCAAGGGCATCTTTGTGTTGAAAAATGAAGTAAAAACAATTTTTTATCAAAATTTGGTAAAAAACATGGAT
>NW_013708780.1:0-449 GCF_000517525.1 Limulus polyphemus | reverse complement strand
GTAATAACATTTTAATATATTAATAAAGCTGCTTATAATAAAGAGACGAAAACAATTACACCTGAAATTAGCCTCGCATTGTACTTTATTATGAATTAGCAATTTCATAATAATATATAATATTTTAACTAGACTCTACATCAGTTATTAAATACTCAGCCTCATGCTATCATTACATAACTTGCAAATATTCGTCGCTCCCCCATTAGCACATCGGTATGTCTGTGGACTTACAATACTAGAATCCGGGTTTCGACACCCGTGGTGGGCAAAGCACAGACAGCCTATTGTGTATCTTTGTGTTTAATTACAAACAAATATTCGTCAGTCCTCGTGTTGAACTGGCAGTTTCTATCTTAATTGTAAGCTCATAAGTTTTTCTTTGAAGCTTGTGGGTTTATTCAATATTTTCGGTCTCTTGTTTTCATTAATTCGACATAATTTTTTGT
>NW_013708779.1:0-449 GCF_000517525.1 Limulus polyphemus | reverse complement strand
GTTCATGGAGTAGTTGTACCAAATAACGCTAAAGATAGAGTATGGTGGTTATAAATTCGGTAACTAGAGTTACACCGAGGTGTTTATGGAGTAGTTGTTCAAAGTAAGGCTAAAGATGAATATGGTAGTTATTGATTCGGTAACTAGAGTTACACCTAGATGTTCGTTGAGTTTTTGTACCAAATAACGCTAAAGAAGAGAATGGTGGTTATACATTCGGTAACTAGAGTTATACCTAGGTGTTCATGGAGTAGTTGTACCAAATAACGCTAAGGAAGAGTATGGTGGTTATAAATTCGGTAACTAAAGTTACACCTAGGAGTTCGTGGAGTTATTGTACCAAATAACGATAAAGATGAGAACGATGGTTACAATTTCGGTACTATAGTTACAACTAGGTGCTCGTGGAGTTGTTGTACCAAATAAGGCTAAAGATGAGTATGGTGGTT
>NW_013708778.1:0-449 GCF_000517525.1 Limulus polyphemus | reverse complement strand
GGTGGATTTGGGTGGAAACTGAGGTAGTTTTTCATCTTTTAAAAATCTTTTGTAGATATTTGGGTGCGATCAAACCTACCGCACTCCTTCTGTTTACTTACAAAGTCTTTTCTTTGTATTACAATTGACAAACAAAGACATTTTACCATAACTTGCAATCAGACTATAAAAGTTACTTATAAAACAATACTTTTCCTTCAATAATATCAATGTAACTCGTTTTACATAAAGCACAGATATTATGTTTGGAACTTACTATATTTAATCTTGATATTTATTTTTCATAGTACTAAAACGTGTGCTGGATCAAGCTTATTCTCGTTTCCAGAGTTAGAACATAAAATTAGGTAACACCAGTTAAATCTCGCATTTTTTTTCTCTAATACGAAGCAACAACGTTGCAGCAGTTAAGAAGTGATGTGAAGTAATTACGGAGTAACAGAAGATAT
>NW_013708777.1:0-449 GCF_000517525.1 Limulus polyphemus | reverse complement strand
CCAAACTGACACAACAATAACTATACCCTTTGATTTATTGATTGACTAATTAATTAATTGACATACTTGCTTAGTGTGTGTGTATATAGTAATTTCGTACTTGCTTAGTGTGTGTGTAATATTGTGACACTTGTTTAGCGTGTATATAGTATTGTCACACTTGTTTAGCATATATGTAGTTATGTCATAGTTGTTTAGCTGTAAATAGTTGGAAAATCCGTGAGACTTCTGATTATAACACAATTAGTAATATTTTGGTGTTTCGGCGACTTCAGACGGGTTTGTTACATTCTCAGAAAAAGCCGGGATGTCCCATAATTAGCGTGTCCGGACTATAACAATTTAAATTTGTTTTTGTTTTTTTACCTACATATGAGTTATATATATTTGAATCATTTCGATTCATAGTTTCCTATCTACATATAAACTAAATATATATTCGACACATT
>NW_013708776.1:0-449 GCF_000517525.1 Limulus polyphemus | reverse complement strand
CATCTTCTGTGATTCTACAACTTGAAAGAGGTAATTGTTTCTGTTCTTCTTTCTTTGTTATGATAGCATTATTCCCCTCGGTAATTTTAGTACTGTAATTTACCACATTCACATGTTGAACAGTCTGTAGTGCCTCTCCGAGTTTCCATAATTCAGGGTCGTATTCCAGAAATCCAGATGAAATTTCAAAGCACCTGAAGAAGTCTTTTGTGAGAAAATCTTCCATTAGCATGTCCTTAGACTTCCTGATAATCAACTGGATGTACTTTGAAGGTTCATCCATGCCTTCTTTCTCATTTATTGGCTTTACTTGCTGTGTCTCTATGGATGCAGCTTAATCAAAAAATGCCAATACTTGTCCCACTTTGTTTTTTCTTAGCCCTTGATTCCTTTAAAGAAAGAACCTTATCTAACTAGCCTTATCTCTTTGTTTCTAAGCAAAACAAAAG
>NW_013708775.1:0-449 GCF_000517525.1 Limulus polyphemus | reverse complement strand
CTAGAAAATGACGATCTGTTTATGTGTGCATGACGAGCTTGTTCACCAAGTTATTGGCCTTCACTAACTTATTTATACATCTAAAATCTTGGTGAGCTACGAAAAGTATTATAGGTGTGGTGAAGAGTGCACGTGCAGCAAGGAAGACACTAAGTGCAACAAAAATGACCAAATTGAAAGAAGCCCGTGTAAGTGTACAGGTAAGCTTTTCTCGCATGTAATTAAAACTACTTAACTAAATGGAAGGATGATGTTAACAGTTGTTTATCAGCTGTATATGTTATTTACTGTGCTCGTAAACATGTCTTTCCCTAGGAGGTGAACCTTGCACGTGTAAGAAAGAATGAAGTTCCAGTGTTTGTTCCTCTGTAACTAACTTTTAATAGAAAATTTGATTTGATTTTTCTAACATAATTTATTGTGTATTTTGAAAATAAACAATTTAAAAC
>NW_013708774.1:0-449 GCF_000517525.1 Limulus polyphemus | reverse complement strand
ATTGAAAGTGTTACGAAACATTTATTACATGTGGTAGATAACATATCTCTTCTCCATTTATTACATGGTATTTAGTTAGAATTTCTGTTGTGTCCAATCAGGTGGTTATTATAAAACAGACCTGCCTAATCCTCGGGGGGAAATAGTTGTAGGGGGAAACACTGTTACTAAAGGATATTACAAAAATGAAGCTCTGACAAGGGAGTGTTTCCGAGAGGAAAATGGAATTAGGTGGTTCTTCACTGGAGACATTGGAGAAGTGTTTCCTGATGGGAACATTAAGATTATTGGTGAGTCATACATTTTGATGTGTATGATATTTCATTTAAATTTATCTTATCAACGAATGCATTCTCATGTGATGGCTAGTATCTCTTATTTCACTTCATAGTTGTACCATTATGGCTGTTACATATTGAGTAACTGATACAATTAAGTTAGATCATCAG
>NW_013708773.1:0-449 GCF_000517525.1 Limulus polyphemus | reverse complement strand
TTAACTTCACAACAACAATAACTGACGACACCTTGATCGTAACTGTTAACTTCAGAACAACAATAACTGACGACACCTTGATCGTAACAGTTAACTTCACAACAACAATAACTGACGACACCTTGATCGTAATTGTTAACTTCAGAACAACAATAACTGACGACACCTTGATCGTAACAGTTAACTTTACAACAACTATAACTGACGACACCTTGATCGTAACTGTTAACTTCAGAACAACAGTGACTGACGACACCTTAATTGTAACTGTTAACTTCAGAACAACAGTGACTGACGACACCTTAATCGTAACTGTTCACTTCAGAACAACAGTGACTGATGACACCTTGATCGTAACTGTTAACTTCAGAACAACAGTGACTGATGACACCTTGATCGTAACTGTTAACTTCAGAACAACAACTGACGACACCTTGATCGTAACTGTT
>NW_013708772.1:0-449 GCF_000517525.1 Limulus polyphemus | reverse complement strand
GCTTCGTATTCTAACTAACGTATTTATCAAACATAAATATACAATCACATTCATTAGTTTTTCTTCATAGATGGACAGTACAGAAATGAAATTAAGCATTTAGATGTGGCATCAGTTACAAATGGAAAACTTCCAGGGTTATTAAAGCTTACTCGAAGCATGCCTTCCATGTCTAGCTGTAGCAAATCTTCCTTACAAGACTGTAAGATGGCAACTGCAATACGAAATACCATTTCCATGCCCTGAAAATAACGAGATGAAGAAATTCTAGCAATGTTTCTTTAATGCACAAAACATTGATATTTTTTAAAACGTTTAATACTTCGTACACCAGAAGGCAAAGATAGTCACCCGTTGTACGGCATACATGTACAGACTACTCACATAAACTGAGTAATTTTAAGATAGGGAAGTGTAGTTCACTGCAGATGGCTAATATCTTGAAACAC
>NW_013708771.1:0-449 GCF_000517525.1 Limulus polyphemus | reverse complement strand
CACTTTTCATGTGCTTCTGCTAAAATTTTTAAAGAGCCCATGTTTCGTCCTCTTTAGTTTGAGTACAGAGAACCAAACAAAACTTGTCACATTGTGGTTTGGCCCGGCCATTAACAACAGTAAACAAAACTTGTCACACTGTGGTTTAGCCCGGCCATTAACAACAGTAAACAAAATTTGTCACACTGTGGTTTAGCCCGGCCATTAACAACAGTAAACAAAATTTGTCACATTGTGGTTTAGCCCGGCCATTAACAACAGTAAACAAAACTTGTCACACTGTGGTTTAGCCCGGCCATTCACATCAGTAAACAAAACTTGTCACATTGTGGTTTAGCGCGGCCATTAACAACAGCAAACAAAACTAGCCCAATTCCAGGTTATTTTAGAAACGATCAAACCGTCAAGGATGACAGTCACGTCATGTGACCTTAAACTAGTCAAATTCC
>NW_013708770.1:0-449 GCF_000517525.1 Limulus polyphemus | reverse complement strand
GCCTTATCCACCTGGCCATGCCAGGCACAGTGTTCAGTCAGTTTCAGTGTTTTTTCATCTCGATGATGAAATAAATCTATCATATAATACATACACACATATATATATAGAAAGATTTATTAATATAACGTCTAACATATATATTATATATCATATGCATTGATATCTCATAAGCCGACCTGATAAGCTTTGGGATAGTCTTGTAGGCAGTGACTTGCGGTATATATAACATGTGGTTGAAGTGCTGTTATATTATTCACCTTACTGGAAAATAACAAGATACTCTACTAAAAAAAGATTTGTTGCAAAATTATTATCAATCTTACTGTGATTTATTATCACACAAAACTATTTATTTATCAGATTATTAGTAAATATGGTTCTAATGTTATTTTGTTCTGATATTTTATCATGTTTTTATATTACACTCAGCAACAAATTTTTTCTCT
>NW_013708769.1:0-449 GCF_000517525.1 Limulus polyphemus | reverse complement strand
TTTTTTTTTGGAATAGAACCAAAACACACTTGTACATTTGAAAGTTTTTTTTTCTAAAAAAAGGCTTATAATACTTGAAATTAACTATTTATTCAATAATGTATAGTTATCTATTTGACTTTCTATGTTGAACGTAAATAATTCATTCATGTATATAATACGGACAAATTGACAATACAAAGAATGGCTAAAATCATTGTAAAGAAAAAGAATTACGTGGTCAGACAAACTTCATCAAGACTTTTGTCATTTGGCCGAAACGTCAAACACATAATTCTTGAAAGAAAAAACAATAATATATATATTTAGATTTCGAATAACGATAAAACTATAATTTATTATTAAAACGTTTGAATAGATGCCGCTCAGAGTTCTTTTTGCAACAACACTATAATAGAACTGTCATAGACCTGAAAAAAAATGGCGTATGTGCTCAGAAATTCTAAGAT
>NW_013708768.1:0-449 GCF_000517525.1 Limulus polyphemus | reverse complement strand
TTCCCTTTGTTATGTTCCACCCACCATGAGATACATTCCCTGTATGTAGGTTTTCCCTTTGTTATGTTCCACCCAACCATGAGATACATCCTTGTATGTAGGTTCTTCCCCTTTGTTAAGTTCCACCGACCATGAGATACATCCTTGTATGTAGGTTCTTCCCCTTTGTTATGTTCCACCGACCACGAGATACATCCTTGTATGTAGGTTCTTTCCGTTTGTTATGTTCCACCGACCACGAGATACATCCTCGTATGTAGGTTCTTTCCGTTTGTTATGTTCCACCCACCATGAGATACATCCTCGTATATAGGTTCTTTCCCTTTGTTATGTTCCACCCACCATGAGATACATCCTTTATGTAGGTTCTTCCCCTTTGTTATGTTCCACCCATTACGAGATATCTCTTTGCGTATAGGTTCTTCCCGTTCATTATGTTCCACTCATCA
>NW_013708767.1:0-449 GCF_000517525.1 Limulus polyphemus | reverse complement strand
ATTTTATTTGTTAACATAACCCGATCCGATAATTAAAATATCCACTTCTTTGGAAAACTCTAGTTAATAATTTTGTTAGCTGCACAAAGAAAATGAAAAGTTAAATTTTTCTACAATAAAAAAGGAACAATTTATACTTTAGTTTTTGTGATTGTTTATCACTTCTCTAAAAATAGGTACAACTAACTGAAGACTACTTTACTAATACTCTAATGAAGGAAAAGATACATGTCATAAATCACGATTAATATTATACAAACGTACACCTGTACGTGAATGTGTCGTAACACAAAACATTTGAATGAGGAATTGTTTTATCCAATTACTTAACACGCATGGTAATGTTTCACAAAATAGGTTTAATATAAAAACCAAGAAAATCTTTGTTAATCTCTTATCTATGAATTATTCACCAATCATAGAACAAGGGTAGAATAAACGGGAGAAAA
>NW_013708766.1:0-449 GCF_000517525.1 Limulus polyphemus | reverse complement strand
AAATATTAAGTCTACTATAATATCATCATCAAGCTAGTAGACAATAATCAAATATTACGTCTACGAGAATATCATCATCAAGCTTGTAGACAATAATCAAATATTAAGTCTACGACAATATCATCATCAAGCTAGTAGACAATAATCAAATATTAAGTCTACGAGAATATCATCATCAAGCTAGTAGACAATATCATCATCAAGTTAGTAGACAATAATCAAATATTAAGTCTACGAGAATATCATCATCAAGCTAGTAGACAATATCATCATCAAGTTAGTAGACAATAATCAAATATTAAGTCTACGACAATATCATCATCAAGCTTGCAGACAATAATCAAATATTAAGTCTACAACAATAATCAACTATTAAGTAAGACAATATCATCATCAAGCTAGTAGACATAAATCAACTATTAAGTCAAAGACAATATCATCATCAAGCT
>NW_013708765.1:0-449 GCF_000517525.1 Limulus polyphemus | reverse complement strand
ATTTGTGGGGCGTCTTCTAAATGAACTCTGGTATAACTAACATTGCTACATTTGTGGGGTGCTTTTAAAGTAACGCTGGTATAACTAACGTTTCGACATTTGTTGGGCGTCTTCTAAAGTAACAAAGGAACAACTAACGTTTCTACATTTGTGGGGCGTCTTCTAAATGAACTCTGGTATAACTAACATTGCTACTTTTGTGGGGCGTCTTCTAAAGTAACACTGATATGACTAACGATTCTACTTTTGTTGGGCGTCTTCTAAAGTAACACTGCTATAAATAACGTTTCTACTTTTGTATGGTGTCTTCTAATATAACACTGTTAAACTAACATTTCTACATCTGTACGTCGTATTCTAAAGTAACACTGGTATAACTAATGTTTCTGCATTTGTAGGGTGTCTTCTAAAATAACAACGCTATAACTACCGTTTCTACATTTCTGCGG
>NW_013708764.1:0-449 GCF_000517525.1 Limulus polyphemus | reverse complement strand
GTTATCAGGAAGGTAATTAATTGTAGACAAGTGGAACAAACAGGAGTTAGTGTTATCAGGAAGGTAATTAATTGTAGACAAGTGGAACAAAAGGAGTTAGTGTTATCAGGAAGGTAATTAATTGTAGACAAGTAGAACAAAAAGGAGTTAGTGTTATAATTAATTACCTTCCTGGTAGACAAGTGGAACAAACAGTCATTAGTGTTATCAGGAAGGTAATTAATTGTAGACAAGTGAAACAAACAGGAGTTAGTGTTATCGGGAAGGTAATTAATTGTGGACAAGTGGAACAAACAGGAGTTAGTGTTATCAGGAAGTTAATTAATTGTAGACAAGTGGAACAAACAAAAGTTAGTGTTATCAGGAAGGTAATTAATTGTAGACAAGTGGAAGGAACAGTCATTAGTGTTATTAGGAAGGTACTTAATTGTAGACAAGTGGAACAAACA
>NW_013708763.1:0-449 GCF_000517525.1 Limulus polyphemus | reverse complement strand
ACCAACCTCTTATTATCTTTAAATACCTCTACCAACCTCTTATTATCGTGAAATACTTCTACCAACCTATTATTATCGTGAAATACTTCTACCAACCTCTTATTATCGTGAAATACTTCTACCAACCTCTTATTATCGTGAAATACTTCTACTAACCTCTTATTATCTTGAAATACCTCTACCAACCTCTTATTATCTTGAAATACCTCTACCAACCTCTTATTATCGTGAAATACTTCTACCAACCTCTTATTATCGTGAAATACCTCTACCAACCTCTTATTATCTTGAAATACCTCTACCAACCTCTTATTATCGTGAAATACTTCTACCAACCTCTTATTATCGTGAAATACTTCTACTAACCTCTTATTATCTTGAAATATCTCTACCAACCTATTATTATCTTGAAATACTTCTACCAACCTCTTATTATCGTGAAATACTTC
>NW_013708762.1:0-449 GCF_000517525.1 Limulus polyphemus | reverse complement strand
GGTATAAAAATGATTCCTAATGATAGCCGTACGTATCTCTCCCCACTCAATGTTTGCTACATCTGCACTAGACCTTAACATATCGCTTAGAATTATGTAACATTTGTGTATTTAATTAAAGGGTTTTTTTTATATGTGAAATACGCGAGTGATTTTTTTTTCAAGTGAACAAATTGGCTTTTTGCTATGGAACTGTTTGCAGGTGTATACAACCAAATAATGAGAAATATTAAAATAGCACTAAATGCTATAGACAGTCTATTCATGAACATGGACCTGAAGTGGGAAGTAAAATCAGTGTTCTATATTAGTGTTCAAACTCTGACTTCCTGAATAGCTTCATAGCATTTCGACAGTTTATTAACAATAGTCGAGGAAGGAAGAGGAGGTCTGAACTGAAGCTGACCCTCCCAGGTTGCGCACAACGACCAAAACACCATACAGACCAG
>NW_013708761.1:0-449 GCF_000517525.1 Limulus polyphemus | reverse complement strand
ATACTGATACAACATATTCTATACTTTTTCCCTAATTGCCCCTGTACTGATACAACATATTCTATACTTTTTCCCTAATTGCCCCTGTACTGATCACAGCAGATATTTTATACTTGTTCCCTAAATGCCCCTTGTACTGATCATAGAAGATATTTTATACGTTTTCCCTAAATGCCCCTGTACTGATACAACATAGTCTATACGTTTTCTCTAAATGCCCATGTACTGATACAACATATTCTATACGTTTTCTCTAAATGCCCCTGTACTGATACAACATATTCTATACGTTTTCTCTAAATGCCCATGTACTGATACAACATATTCTATACGTTTTCTCTAAATGCCCCTGTACTGATACAACATATTCTATACGTTTTTCCCTAAATGCCCCTGTACTGATACAACATATCCTATACTTTTTTCCCTAATTGCCCCTGTACTGATCA
>NW_013708760.1:0-449 GCF_000517525.1 Limulus polyphemus | reverse complement strand
ATATGTGTTAAGAGTGCATAACTTTTGTAAAAGTTTTCTTCTTCATAAATTTAGTTTAGTTCTGATGTCATGCAAACTGTAAACAAGTTTTAATTTTTTTACAATGAAGTTACATCAAAATTGTAAAGAATAGTATTTTATCTTGTTATTGTTAGATAAATTTAAATTAGCCTGTGTTCAAGTAAAATATTGTTTTGTCCGGGCCAAGTAAAAACTATTTGTCCTAAATAGTAAATTTTGATAGATCTGACTGTATCTATGTAAACCTAATTACAGCAGTATTTTGGAGATATTTCTTTATAAACTGTAGTTTAAGTGTGTTAAGAAATATGAAATTTTTGTCCTTAATCTGACTTTAACCAAAGAAAAATGTGTTGCAAAATAGTAAACTGGATAAATTCAAGTGGCTATTGACAAATACAACTAAGTGTTGTTGTTCGTCTATCGAA
>NW_013708759.1:0-449 GCF_000517525.1 Limulus polyphemus | reverse complement strand
TGGGGGACTACAGTGTGATGTTTTATTTCAATAATAAAAACATACTGTACAAGTAGTGTGGGGGACTACAGTGTGATGATTGTACAGTATGTTTTTATTATTGAAATAAGTAGTGTGGGGGACTACAGTGTGATGATTGTACAGTACATTCTTCTCCACCTCTACATACATGTCTACAGTCTTCTCTACCTCTACATACATGTCTACATTGATCTCTACCTGTACTTACATGTCTACATTCTTCTCTACCTCTACATACATGTCTACAGTCTTCTCTACCTCTACATACATGTCTACATTGATCACTACCTCTACACACGTCTACATTCTTCTCTACCTGTACATACATGTCTACATTCTTCTCTACCTCTACATACATGTCTACAGTCTTCTCTACCTCTACATACATGTCTACAGTCTTCTCTACATACATGTCTACAGTCTTCTCT
>NW_013708758.1:0-449 GCF_000517525.1 Limulus polyphemus | reverse complement strand
GGTCGTTAATGTTAATTATGTAGTGAACACGGTAATGGTTGTGAATGTTAATTATGTAGTGAACAGGTAATGGTTGTGAATGTTAATTATGTAGTGAACACGTAATGGTTGTGAATGTTAATTATGTAGTGAACACGTAATGGTTATTAATGTTAATTATGTAGTGAACAGGTAGTGGTTGTGAATGTTATGTAGTGAACACGTAATGGTTGTGAATGTTAATTATGTAGTGAACATGTAATGGTTGTGAATGTTAATCATGTAGTGAACACGTAATGGATGTTAATGTTAATTATGTAGTGAACACGTAATGTTTATGAATGTTAATTATGTAGTGAAAACGTAGTGGTTGTGAATGTTATGTAGTGAACACATAATGGTTGTGAATGTTAATTATGTAGTGAACACGTAATGGTCGTTAATGTTAATTATGTAGTGAACACGGAATG
>NW_013708757.1:0-449 GCF_000517525.1 Limulus polyphemus | reverse complement strand
TGTACCGAATGTGTGTCACATTGTGTACCAACACTATAATGGATTAGAGTATACAAACCTTTACACGTTATATAGGCTACACTAACGTGACGTTTAGGCGGTTCGTGTGTCATCACTATAAGGGATTAGAGTATACAAACCTTTACACGTTATATAGGCTACACTAACATGACGTTCAGGCGGTTCGTGTGTCATCACTATAAGGGATTAGAGTATACAAACCTTTACACGTTATATAGGCTACACTAACGTAACGTTTAGGCGGTTCGTGTGTCATCACTATAAGGGATTAGAGTATACAAACCTTTACACGTTATATAGGCTACACTAACATGACGTTTAGGCGGTTCGTGTGTCATCACTATAAGGGATTAGAGTATACAAACCTTTACACGTTATATAGGCTACACTAACGTAACGTTTAGGCGGTTCGTGTGTCATCACTATAA
>NW_013708756.1:0-449 GCF_000517525.1 Limulus polyphemus | reverse complement strand
ACTGAAATGTGATATGTTCTACAGAACAATATGTTCCTATAGTAATGAAATGTGGTATATTCTACAGAACAATATGTTCCTATAGTAATGAAATGTGGTATATTCTACAGAACAATATGTTCCTATAGTACTGAAATGTGATATGTTCTACAGAACAATATGTTCTTATAGTACCGAAATGTGGTATGTTCTACAGAACAATATGTACCTATAGTAATGAAATGTGGTATGTTCTACAGAACAATATGTTCCTATAGTAATGAAATGTGGTATGTTCTACAGAACAATATGTTCCTATAGTACCGAAATGTGGTATATTCTACAGAACAATATGTTCCTATAGTACCGAAATGTGGTATGTTCTACAGAACAATATGCACCTATAGTAATGAAATGTGGTATGTTCTACAGAACAATATGTTCATATAGTAATGAAATGTGGTATGTTC
>NW_013708755.1:0-449 GCF_000517525.1 Limulus polyphemus | reverse complement strand
CGGACTATATAAACATATACATGTGGTTACGAAGCCCCGGACTATATAAACATATACCTGTGGTTACGAAGCTCCGGACCATATAAACATATACATGTGGTTACGAAGCTCCGGACTATATAAACATATACATGTGGTTACGAAGCCTCAGACGATATAAACATATACATGTGGTTACGAAGCCCCGGACTATATAAACATATACCTGTGGTTACGAAGCCTCGGACCATATAAAATATACCTGTGGTTACGAAGCCCCGGACTATATAAACATATACCTGTGGTTACGAAGCCTCAGACGATATAAACATATACATGTGGTTACGAAGTCCCGGACTATATAAACATATACCTGTGGTTACGAAGCCTCAGACGATATAAACATATACATGTGGTTACGAAGTCCCGGACTATATAAACATATACGTGTGGTTACGAAGTCCCCGGAC
>NW_013708754.1:0-449 GCF_000517525.1 Limulus polyphemus | reverse complement strand
CTAAACATTACATTCTCTGATGACGTAACCCGTTAGAACCGTACATTTTATTGCTTTACAACGTTGACACACTTGTTGCTAATGTTTCCACTTAATTATTAGCATAAACAATACTTAATACAAGTAACACTGCTGGGTCTCAAGCTTTTACCCCATTTCTTAAGTTTATTATCTGTATATCTATACAATAAGTTTTAGTGTCTGAGTGTCATGTAACTCCTCTTAGATTGCTGGCCGCACTGACTTCTAATTACTACCAAACGAATCATCTCACAAAGGTAACACTTTTCATCAAACTTCTTGGGGAACCCGGGAATTTCGCGAAAAACCCTTCTCTTAACTGGTGGACTCATCAACTCCTAAAATTTCGCGAAAACACTTTTACAGGGATTCCCCGAAAGCAGATCCTAAATTTGGCATTGATTTATATTAGAGCACATAAATAAGTA
>NW_013708753.1:0-449 GCF_000517525.1 Limulus polyphemus | reverse complement strand
TACAGACATGTTACTGAACTCTTGTACTGTGGTGATTAACAACAGTACAGACATGTTACTGAACTCTTGTATTGTGTTGATTAACAACACTACAGACATGTTACTGAACTCTTGTATTGTGCTGATTAACAACACTACAGTCATGTTACTGAACACTTGTATTGTGCTGATTAACAACACTACAGACATGTTACTGAACTCTTGTATTGTGCTGATTAACAACACTACAGACATGTTACTGAACACTTGTATTGTCGTGTTGTTAATCACCACAATACAAGAGTTCAGTAACATGTCTGTACTGTTGTTAATCACCACAGTACAAGAGTTCAGTAACATGTCTGTAGTGTTGTTAATCAGCACAATACAAGAGTTCAGTAACATGTCTGTATTGTTGTTAATCAGCTAATTAACAACACTACAGACATGTTACTGAACTATTGTATTGT
>NW_013708752.1:0-449 GCF_000517525.1 Limulus polyphemus | reverse complement strand
CCTGTTGGTTGTTTAACTACAATACTTGTTTATAATTTATCATACAGACTGGTTCTTCACTAACCTCTCCATCTGACAACCTGTTAGTTGTTTAACAACAATACTTGTTTATAATTTAACATACAGACTGGTTCTTCACTAACCTCTCCATCTGACATCCTGCTAGTTGTTTAAATAGTATACTTGTTTATAATTTAACATACATACTGGTTCTTTACTAACCTCTTCATCTGACAACCTGTTGGTTGTTTAACTACAATACTTGTTTATAATTTATCATACAGACTGGTTCTTCACTAACCTCTCCATCTGACAACCTGTTGGTTGTTTAACTACAATACTTGTTTATAATTTATCGTACATACTGGTTCTTCACTAACCTCTCCATCTGACATCCTGTTAGTTGTTTAACTATAATACTTGTTTATAATTTAACATACATACTGGTT
>NW_013708751.1:0-449 GCF_000517525.1 Limulus polyphemus | reverse complement strand
GGCGACTATTGTACAGGTTGTTCTGTGGAGTTTGGCGACTGTTGTACAGGTTATTCTGTGGAGTTTTGTGACTGTTGTACAGGTTGTTCTGTGGAGTTTTGCGACTGTTGTACAGGTTGTTCTGTGGAGTTTTGCGACTATTGTACAGGTTGTTCTGTGGAGTTTTGTGACTGTTGTACAGGTTGTTCTGTGGAGTTTTGCAACTATTGAACACGTTGTTCTGTGGAGTTTTGTGACTGTTGAACAGGTTGTTCTGTGGAGTTTTGTGAATGTTGTACAGGTTGTTCTGTGGAGTTTTGCGACTGTTGTACAGGTTGTTCTGTGGAGTTTGGCGACTGTTGTACAGGTTATTCTGTGGAGTTTTGCGACTGTTGTACAGGTTGCCCTGTGGAGTTTTGCGGCTATTGAACACATTGTTCTGTGGAGTTTTGTGACTGTTGTACAGGTTG
>NW_013708750.1:0-449 GCF_000517525.1 Limulus polyphemus | reverse complement strand
TAACAGTACTGTATTAAATAATTGTCGTACAAGCTGCCATAACAGTGGCAGATTGTACGACAATTATTTAATACAGTAGAGTACTGTTAACTGTTATGGCCGATTGTACGACAATTATTTAATACAGTATTGTTATGGCAGCTTGTACGACAATTATTTAATACAGTATTGTTATGGCAGCTTGTACGACAATTATTTAATACAGTACTTCTGCCATAACAATACTCTATTAAATAACTGTCGTACAATCTGCCATAACAGTACTGTATTAAATAATTGTCGTACAATCTGCCATAACAATACTGTATTAAATAATTGTCGTACAATCGGCCATAACAGTACAGTATTAAATAATTGTCGTACAAGCTGCCATAACAGTACTGTATTAAATAATTGTCGTACAATCTGCCATAACAGTACTCTATTAAATAACTGTCGTACAATCTGCC
>NW_013708749.1:0-449 GCF_000517525.1 Limulus polyphemus | reverse complement strand
ACTCAACAAAGTTATCATTGGTTGTAGGTTTACCAAACAAGATTATCATTGGTTGTAGGTTTATCCAATGAATGATGGCTCTTTATTTGGTGTAGCATCAAAGAAAAATAGAGTTCATGGAGGGGAGAAGTTATATTTCACTAAACTTTTCAGCCATTGTATCATGTTATACTTTACACCTTGGATAATGTTACATTTCACACATTGGAGAATATTATATTTCACTAACCGAATCATGTTATATTTCACAAACTGAATTATGTTATATTTCACACATTGGATCATGTTATATTTCACACATTGGATCATGTTATATTTCACACATTGGATCATGTTATATTTCACACACCGAATCATGTTATATTTCACAAACCGAATCATGTTATATTTCACAAACCGAATCATGTTATATTTCACACACCGGATCATGTTATATTTCACACAATGGA
>NW_013708748.1:0-449 GCF_000517525.1 Limulus polyphemus | reverse complement strand
AAGGCCTTAGGTTTTTCACAACTTTAGAGCAGGATGAAAACCTTAGGCTTTTCACATTTTTAGAGCAGGATGAAGGTCTAAGGGTTTTTCACAACCTTAGAACAGGAAAGTAGAGATATAAAACTGTGACAATGCACGCCAAAGTGAACGACTGTCAAATAATTTTCCAACAACAACATCAATTTAAAAAAATGTTGTTTTTTTTGTCATACAGATGTACTCTATGGACAGGCAGCTATAATGAAAGCCGTAAACAAAACCAACACCTATGCATAGAAATATATTAAAATTAAAACGCCGTTATCAGTTAGTAGTATCTTATTCCAAAATAAAATTAAAACCCCATTATCAGTTAGTAGTATTTTATTCCAAGATAAAACTAAAACACCGTCATCAGTTAGTAGTATTTTATTCCAAAATAAAACTAAAACACCGTCATCAGTTAGTAG
>NW_013708747.1:0-449 GCF_000517525.1 Limulus polyphemus | reverse complement strand
GTTAGGATTGAAAATCGCAATGCTTTAACAGGATGAGCAAATGTTAAGGTGAAATTATAAAGCAGTTTTGACAGTATGAGAAAATTTGGAGGGTGAAATTGTAAAGGAGTGTCTTAATAAGCTAAGTAACTATTTAACAAATAAGATGTAACATTTCTCGATGAAAAACACGCACATTAAAGTTAGTTTTAGTGACATAAATATGAGAACAAAAAGTCTTCATTTGTGCGTTGCATGTAGCAGTGGGATTTTTACTAAGGTTTAAAACTATTATTTTTATTTATTAAAACGAATTGAAGATAGTGACAGTAAATAAGAATGTTTGTAAGGTTTGTTTAACAAATAAAAAAATTTCAAATAATACGAACACTGATGAAAATAGCGTTTATGCTGACACACGAATAGACCTTAATGTGTAAACGGTATGTATTTAGTGGAGACATGTTTTT
>NW_013708746.1:0-449 GCF_000517525.1 Limulus polyphemus | reverse complement strand
AGTTTTGGTGGCAAATATCACAATTTAACTAATATATCGGCATATATTTAAATACTAAATCCAAAATACGATTTAACTATTAACTCTAAATTATTTAACTCCGCTTCGGACTATTTGAAATTCATAATACGTAACAATCCTCTGGTGCTATTATTTTCAGGAAACAGCACATAACCTCCAACTGGAGGTTAAGTGTTGAATATGTACTTTATAAATATCACTACTTCCAACTGAAGGTTAAATGTACAATATGTACTTTATAAATATCACAACTTCCAACTGAAGGTTAAATATACAATATGTACTTTATAAATATCACAACTTCCAACTGAACGTTAAATGTACAATATGTACTTTATAAATATCACAACTTCCAACTGAAGGTTAAATGTGCAATATGTACTCTATAAGGTTAAATGTACAATATGTACTTTATAAATATCAAACTT
>NW_013708745.1:0-449 GCF_000517525.1 Limulus polyphemus | reverse complement strand
ATATCTGTATTCAGCCTTTTACATCTAGAAGAACGAGTACCGTTGTTATCTTCTTAGAATTGTTTCTTCTGTACATATCTGTATTCAGCCTTGTACATCTAGAAGAACGAGTACCGTTGTTATCTACTTAGAATTGTTTCTTGTTTACATATCTGTATTCAGCCTTTTACATCTAGAAGAACGAGTACCGTTGTTATCTTCTTAGAATTGTTTCTTCTGTGCATATCTGTATTCAGCCTTTTACATCTAGAAGAACGAGTACCGTTGTTATCTTCTTAGAATTGTTTCTTCTGTACATATCTGTATTCAGCCTTGTACATCTAGAAGAACGAGTACCGTTGTTATCTACTTAGAATTGTTTCTTGTTTACATATCTGTATTTAGCCTTGTACATCTAGAAGAACGAGTACCGTTGTTATCTTCTTAGAATTGTTTCTTCTGTACATATC
>NW_013708744.1:0-449 GCF_000517525.1 Limulus polyphemus | reverse complement strand
AATATATACTACAGGTACAGGATGTTACAACATCATACTATATACTGCAGGGTACAGGATGTTAGAACATCATACTATATACTACAGGTACAGGATGTTAGAACATCATACTATATACTACAGGTACAGGATGTTACAACATCATACTATATATTGCAGGTTACAGGATGTTACAACAACATACAATATACTGCAGAGTACAGGATGTTACAACATGATGCTATATACTACAGGTACAGGATGTTAGAACATCATACTATATACTACAGGTACAGGATGTTAGAACATCATACTATATACTACAGGGTACAGGATGTTAGAACATCATACTATATACTACAGGTACAGGATGTTACAACATCATATTATATACTGCAGGGTACAGGATGTTACAACATCATACTATATACTGCAGGGTACAGGATGTTACAACATGATACTATATACTT
>NW_013708743.1:0-449 GCF_000517525.1 Limulus polyphemus | reverse complement strand
ACACTGGAAGTACAGGACAAACTGTAGGCTGTAGGGTTATCATGATAAAATACCACATGCAGCTATAGGAAGGCTACACTGGAAGTACAGGACATACAGCCTACAGTTGGGCTATCATGCTAAATACGACATGCAGCTATAGAATAGTTACACTGGAAGTACAGGACATACAGCCTACAGTTGGGCTATCATGATAAAATACGACATGCAGCTATAGGAAGGCTACACTGGAAGTACAGGACATACAGCCTACAGTTGGGCTATCATGATAAAATGCGTCATGCAGCTATAGAAAGGCTACACTGGAAGTGCAGGACATACAGCCTACAGTTGGGCTATCATGATAAAATACGACATGCAGCTATAGAAAAGCTACACTGGAAGTACAGGACATACAGCCTACAGTTGGGCTATCATGATAAAATACGACATGCAGCTATAGAGAGGCT
>NW_013708742.1:0-449 GCF_000517525.1 Limulus polyphemus | reverse complement strand
ATAAGAAGACACAAGATTTAACGATACTGTGTACTGTCAATAAGAAGACACAAGATTTAACGATACTGTGTACTGTCAATAAGAAGACATAATATTCAACGATAATGTGTACTGTCAGTAAGAAAACACAAGATTTAACAATAATGTGTCCTGTCAATAAGAAGACACAAGATTTAACGATACTGTGTACTGTCAATAAGAAGACACAAGATTTTACGATACTGTGTACTGTCAATAAGATAACACAAGATTTAACGATACTTTGTACTGTCAATAAGAAGACACAATATTCAACGATAGTGTGTACTGTCAGTAAGAAAACACAAGATTTAACAATAATGTGTCCTGTCAATAAGAAGACACAAGATTTAACGTTACTGTGTCCTGTCAATAAGAAGACACAAGATATTACGATACTGTGTACTGTCAATAAGAAGACAACATGATTT
>NW_013708741.1:0-449 GCF_000517525.1 Limulus polyphemus | reverse complement strand
TTGGAGGTACACACGGTATTAAATCTTGATAAAAAAAAGTAGTGGAGGTACATACGGCATTAAATCTTGATAAAGGAGAGTAGTGGAGGTACACACGGTATTAAATCTTAATAAAGGAGAGTATTGGAGGTACATACAGCATTAAATCTTGACAAAGGAGAGTATTGGACGTACACACAGTATTAAATCTTGACAAAGGAGAGTAGTGGAGGAACACACGACATTAAATCTTGATAAAAAAAAGTATTGGAGGTACATACAGCATTAAATATTGATAAAAAAAAGTAGTGGAGGTACATACGACATTAAATATTGATAAAAAAAAGTAGTGGAGGTACACACGACATTAAATATTGATAAAAAAAGTAGTGGAGGTACATACGGCATTAAATCTTGATAAAGGAGAGTATTGGAGGTACATACAGCATTAAATCTTGATAAAGGAGAGT
>NW_013708740.1:0-449 GCF_000517525.1 Limulus polyphemus | reverse complement strand
TTGGTTTACATTATACACTGGTGAAGTAAGACTTGGTTTACATTATACACTGGTGAATTAATACTTGGTGTACATTATACAGTAACAACATATACTTGGTGATGTTATTATACATTAGTACAATGAACTGTATCAATGCTGTGCAGCAATACTTAAGTTTAGGCACTACCTGAGCTATTCTTGGGTCAATGAAGAAATTAGGCAGACTTTATTTTGTCTAGAAACTGAGCAATTTTTGACATTTTAAAGATGTTATAGGTTATGTTTTAATGTTTAGGCACTACCTGAGCTATTATTGGGTCAATGAAGAAATTAGGCAGACTTTATTTTGTCTAGAAACTGAGCAATTTTTGACATTTTAAAGATGTTATAGGTTATGTTTTAATGTTTAGGCACTACCTGAGCTATTATTGGGTCAATGAAGAAATTAGGCAGACTTTATTTTGTCT
>NW_013708739.1:0-449 GCF_000517525.1 Limulus polyphemus | reverse complement strand
TTATATATATATATATATATATATTAATTATTTAATTATGTTGATACTTTTCACCTTAGAAAAAAATGTAGAGATTACCTTGGCTTTAATTTTGCGAAATTATTATTTTTTGTAATTTATTAGGAACTTCAATTCTGGAATTTTGTGATTTTACTTTCTAGAATCTTCTCGAGAGTGACTATTATGTGCTAAAACAGGTTTATGATGGGAACGTGGTGTGATTTTATCTTTTTTATTGTTGTTGTTTTGCCAGAAATCTTCAGTGTGTTTATATTAGGGATGCACAGGTGCCCGGCCGGGTATTGGGCTACCCGGTAATTCGGCCGAGTGTCGAAGTCAAAGCATCTAAGCCCTAAGCTTTGTGGCAACTAACGCGGTACTGAAGGTTACAGTCAATAAATGTTTACTTTATAGAAAAAAAAAAAAAAAACAAAAAAAAAACGTGTTAC
>NW_013708738.1:0-449 GCF_000517525.1 Limulus polyphemus | reverse complement strand
AGAGTTGACTGTTAGTCTTACTGTGTGCTATTCAAGCAAACAGAAAGAAGGGTATTTATTTCATCCATGGCTTATCCCTACCACACAGAAAGAAGGGTACTCATTTCATCCATGACTTATCCCAAACACAAACAGAAAGAAGGGTATTTATTTCATCCATGGCTTATCCCAAACACACAGAAAGAAGGGTATTTATTTCATCCATGACTTACCCAAACACACAGAAAGAAGGGTATTTATTTCATCCATGACTTAGCCCAAACACACAGAAAGAAGGGTATTTATTTCATCCATGACTTATCCCAAACACACAGAAAGAAGGGTATTTATTTCATCCATGGCTTATCCCAAACACACAGAAAGAATGGTATTTATTTCATCCATGGACTTATCCCACACAACAGAAAGAAGGGTATTTATTTCATCCATGACTTAGCCCAAACACACAG
>NW_013708737.1:0-449 GCF_000517525.1 Limulus polyphemus | reverse complement strand
TTTCTCATCTTACGTCTATTAACTGTGGTGAAAAGATTGTGTGTTGTTATGATTTTCTCACCTTACATCTATTAACTGTGGTTAAAAGATCGTGTTACGGTACAAACGAACTTCATTGTTAACCTCTAAGCCTTAAGTGGTATGTTGGGAGGTTAAAAACCTTGCGATCCACGCGTGTACTCACGTGGTAGTTATGCGATTGTTCGTAGAAACATGAATATTGTATGACCATACAGAATTCTCTGGTCACCAACAACACATTCCTACTGGGTGAATATTCAAATTGATCACATTAAGTCAGGAAAAATCTGTGAAGATCAGAATCCATAGTATCAAATAAATGAAACAAAAAATTCTGCATATCAAGCTGATACGAAGTACGTAATGCGTTTAATCCAAATACCAGACAATTTCTTGTTACGTTCAAATGCCATGAAATATAAGCTGAA
>NW_013708736.1:0-449 GCF_000517525.1 Limulus polyphemus | reverse complement strand
ATACTAAGTCAAACTTGTAGGCCTATAATTACCTTATGCTTTTCTTGACCACTTATTTTTGAAAAATATGATTTACATTAGAAACAGCAACTTTTTTAAGGAATAAAGCATCTACCATCTTTGGTTTTTCCTTGACTATCACCACCAAAACATCTTATTTATTTTAAACTCTATATTTAAATAAGTTTTTAGTGTCTACAGTCCTACATTACACTATAAGCATCCTCAACAGAATTATTAATTCCTTCATCAAATGCCCTTTCCCTTTTCTAATAAAGCAGAGGCCACCTTGATCAAACAACTGTTCTCCAACTTCAAATCAATCTCACATATCTACCTGCAAAAATAATCCACATATATTATCAATGTTTATCTCATTTAATCCTTGCACCCTAAAAGCAAATTCCTGCTAACATGCAACTCAAACACTTCCAACAGTTGTTCATCAA
>NW_013708735.1:0-449 GCF_000517525.1 Limulus polyphemus | reverse complement strand
CCCGCTATCTGTAGAAGGAAGTCCCGCTATCTGTAGAAGGAAGTCCCACTAGCTGTAGTAGGAAGTCCTGCTATCTGTAGAAGGAAGTCCTGCTATCTGTAGAATGAAGTCCTGCTAGCTGTAGAAGGAAGTCCCGCTATCTGTAGAAGGAAGTTCTGCTATCTGTAGAAGGAAGTCCTGCTAGCTGTAGGAGGAAGTCCTGCTATCTGTAGAATGAAGTCCTGCTAGCTGTAGAAGGAAGTCCTGCTAGCTGTAGAAGGAAGTCCCGCTATCTGTAGAAGGAAGTCCCGCTATCTGTAGAAGGAAGTCCCACTAGCTGTAGTAGGAAGTCCTGCTATCTGTAGAAGGAAGTCCTGCTATCTGTAGAATGAAGTCCTGCTAGCTGTAGAAGGAAGTCCCGCTATCTGTAGAAGGAAGTTCTGCTATCTGTAGAAGGAAGTCCTGCTAGC
>NW_013708734.1:0-449 GCF_000517525.1 Limulus polyphemus | reverse complement strand
GTTACGGAAAATTAACTAACGAACGGAGACGTAACAATACGTTTGTTCTCAGAAGTAGCCTAGTGATTGAATATTTGGTATGTGAAGATACTTTCTGATCACGTATGTTTGTTCTCTCAAGTAGCATTGTGATTGTATGTTTGTTCTGTGAAGTATCCTTGTGATTGTATGTTTGTTCTATGAATAGTCTTGTGATCGTATGTTCGTTCAGTGAAGCTACCTCCTGGTGATATATGTTTATTCTGTGAAAGTACCTCTTGATCGTGTATGTTTCTTCTGTGAAGTAGCCTTGTGACTGTTTTTGTTCTGTGAAGTAGCCTTATGGTTGTATGTTTGTTCAATAAAGTTGTCTTGTGATTGTACATTTGTTCTGTGAAATATCCTTATGATTATATGTTTGTTCTATAAAGTAGTCTTTTGATTGTATGTTTGTTCTATGAAATAGTACT
>NW_013708733.1:0-449 GCF_000517525.1 Limulus polyphemus | reverse complement strand
GTAACACGAATAGTAGTTGCTAGCTTCAAGTACGGTTGTAACACGAACATTAGTTGCTAGCTTCAAGTACGGTTGTAACACGAATAGTAGTTGCTAGCTTCAAGTACGGTTGTAACACGAACAGTAGTTGCTAGTTTCAAGTACGGTTGTAAGTTTAATGTTCATTGTACAATATAACACCAATGTAACCACATATAAGCAACACTTTCCACAATCCTCCCTACAACATTTTGTGACCAATGAAGCTATGTATTATGTAGTTCTTTACTTATATACAAATCTTTATTGTAATTCGTTCTAGTTTTTCATTTACATAAAAAGTTTTGCTACACGCTGTTTTAGTGCTACATCTGCACTTTGAAGCAGTCTGTCTGTCCATAACAAACACTTTCCAACTTACCGACTTCTGATCACTACGAATGTTATTCATTTTCTCGTTTTCACGAGTC
>NW_013708732.1:0-449 GCF_000517525.1 Limulus polyphemus | reverse complement strand
TGGTGACTGTGACTGAGTAACAACTGAACATTCAGTATTCTTAGATGATGGTGGCTGTGACTGAGTAACAACTGAACATTCAGTATTATTAGATGATGATGGCTGTGACTGAGTAACAACTGAACATTCAGTATTATTAGATGATGATGGTGGCTGTGACTGAGTAACAACTGAACGTTCAGTATTATTAGATGATGATGGTGGCTGTGACAGAGTAACAACTGAACATTCAGTATTATTAGATGATGGTGGCTGTGACTGAGTAACAACTGAACATTCAGTATTATTAGATGATGATGGTGGCTTTGACTGAGTAACAACTGAACATTCAGTATTATTAGATGATGATGGTGGCTGTGACTGAGTAACAACTGAACATTCAGTATTATTAGATGATGATGGTGGCTGTGACTGAGTAACAACTGAACATTCAGTATTATTAGATGATG
>NW_013708731.1:0-449 GCF_000517525.1 Limulus polyphemus | reverse complement strand
ATACGGGTACAGGTAAATTACCTTAACAATCTTCACT
The DNA here is from genome assembly GCF_000517525.1 of Limulus polyphemus. Classification (NCBI taxonomy): domain Eukaryota; kingdom Metazoa; phylum Arthropoda; class Merostomata; order Xiphosura; family Limulidae; genus Limulus; species Limulus polyphemus. The sequence goes on along the minus strand of NW_013708731.1, from coordinate 412 downwards.
ATACAGGTTAGGTAAATTACCATAACAATCTTCACTATACAAGTACAGGTATATTACCATAACAATCTTCACTATACAGGTACAGGTAAATTACCATAACAATCTTCACTATACAGGTACAGGTAAATTACCATAACAATCTTCACTATACAGGTACAAGTAAATTATCTTAACAAACTTCACTATACAGATATAGGTAAATTACCATAACAATCTTCACTATACAAGTAAAGGTATATTAACATAACAATCTTCACTATACAGGTACAGGTATATTACCATAACAATCTTCACTATACAGGTGCAGTAAATTATCAACAATCTTCACTATACAGGTGCAGGTAAATTACCATAACAATCTTCACTATACAAGTACAAGTAAATTACCTTAACAAACTTCACTATACAGGTA
>NW_013708730.1:0-449 GCF_000517525.1 Limulus polyphemus | reverse complement strand
GGTGGGCAGAGCACAGATAGCCCATTGTGTAGCTTTGTGCTTAATTACAAATAAACAATACAGTTGGTATAATAAAGCTGCTTATATTAGTGTGAAAACCATCACACTTAAGCCTGAAAGCGGGGTATAATAAGGCTTCTTATTTTAATGTGAAAGGCTATTTAGTTTGTGTAGAAACGTTAAAATAGAGTTCATTAAATAAAACAGAATCAACTTTTTCCTATTTCGAGGTCTATCACTGCGATAAAGCAAAAACAAAAAACAGAATAACTCATTATCTGAAGAATATTGTAATATTTTCAGGTAAACTTAAAAGTAACCAGTAGATATCAAGTAGGCAAAACAAGAACTTCAAAGAATATGTATAACAAGCGTAAATACGTCAACAACTGACCCCAACAAAGACAAAGGAAATTCTTACCGAAAATTAATTTCGCTCGGTTTGTTTG
>NW_013708729.1:0-449 GCF_000517525.1 Limulus polyphemus | reverse complement strand
CTACCCTTTCCTTCAGGGTGGTACAATTGGTAGAGTTAGAAATTTTCCTTCAGAGTGGTACAATATTTCTAACTCTACCCTTCATTCAGGGTGGTACAATATTTCTCTCTCTATATTTCCTTCAGGGTGGTACAATATTTCTAACTCTACCTTTCCTTCAGGGTGGTACAATATTTCTAACTCTACCCTTCCTTCAGGGTGGTACAATATTTCAAATTCTACCCTTTCTTGAGGGTGGTACAATATTTCAAATTCTACTCTTTCTTCAGGGTGGTACAATATTTCAAATTCTACCCTTCCTTCAGGGTGGTACAATATGTCTAACTCTACCTTTCCTTCAGGGTGGTACAATATTTCTATCTCTACCCTTTCTTCAGGGTGGTATAATATTTCTCTCTCTACATTTCCTTCAGGGTGGTACAATTTATATCTCTACCCTTCCTTCAGGG
>NW_013708728.1:0-449 GCF_000517525.1 Limulus polyphemus | reverse complement strand
AGGAAAGAGCAGTTAAAGAAAAGTTTACTGTTTAGTCAAGCTACCACTTGTGAATATATACACTTTTCACCCTAGTACTTAACTAGTCTAGATGTTTATCTTTAGACTAATCTTTATATTGAGAGAACACAGAAAAGTATGAAATCTTTGGGAAAGATAACTATTGTTAATTAATATATCTAGAAAATTAATGATAAACAATATGCTTGTGGATAGCAAAACGTTTAATAATAATTCCAATGTAAGATAAGTGGTGATGGAAGGTCAGAGTAATGACGTTAATGCGTATGCGTTAAGTAAACATTCTTTCTCGATGTTATCCTTGAACTACGTCCTGATGAACATAGGGCTCTTAATCTGGTGATTTTCTGTATAATACTGATAAGTAAGATAACAACTGCAAATTTTAATAAAAGCTGGATAGAAATCATAGTGAGTCTGTGTAGAAC
>NW_013708727.1:0-449 GCF_000517525.1 Limulus polyphemus | reverse complement strand
GCTTAAATAATGCACTAAAGAACATAGAATAATAACATGCAAAAAGGCAGACAATTTCCTCTAACTACCACCATTTTTCCGACTTTATAACTATGCGACAAGAGCCGTTACAAATTCTTCCAAGTTAGTGGCAATGAAGCTAGTACTAATAGAGAAATTGGCAATTTTCCGTTCAGAAAACAACATAATCTAATACTTCATTTGAGAGATGAAAACCTTGGCTTTCTATTGGTTATACATAATATAGAATTAATCGCAAGAGAGAACCATTAACAAATCCTGAATGAGAGGATGTGACAAGTGGGTATGTCAAAAGGGGTCCGATTATTTTATTTGATAGCTCTGTAACCCAAACAAAATTGAATGATATAAGAATTATGGTTTGTCTGAGCAATTAAGGTTTTATAGTGAATAATTTACTTTACATTTCGTACTTATGGAGGGGTTGG
>NW_013708726.1:0-449 GCF_000517525.1 Limulus polyphemus | reverse complement strand
ATCGTACTCAAAAAATCTTCAAAAATCTTCAAGTTACAGTCAATGATATGTTATAGACTTACGCTTTAGTATTGTGACATAAAACACAAAAAGCGAGTATGTTTATGACTTTATACATGTATTATTCATACAGGCATGTCTATTTTTAAACCAAGATTAAAATATTCTTTTGTACTCAAAGTAATATAGGAGTTGTTTAAACAAACGGCTTTCAACTTACACCGAAATAGCGCAATTATATTCACGAACTCGAAATGTAAGATAAAAGTTTGTCTGTGTAATATCATCACTTACCGAATTCCATACGGATCAACCGAGATTTGCATGAAAGATTATGGGTATAAAAAACGAAGAAGGCAATGGTTGACAGACATTCCTTATTTGTGGCTAAACACGTGTCTGTCTTACAGATGAGAATTTGTTTTGCGCTATATATATATATATATATA
>NW_013708725.1:0-449 GCF_000517525.1 Limulus polyphemus | reverse complement strand
CCCGGTGGCAGAGTTTTGGATTGCAGTTGACTTATTGGTGGTACGATCCTCTTTTTTACCTCCACGTAGATGTCATTTCCTGATGACTGGTTTGGGATGCAGTTAACTTGCTATGTACAGTCCGTCACATCCCAGCCACTTCACACCTTGGGGCACATTGTTTTTACTCTCATTCACATTACTATCATCTATGGGATTGAGATTCAGATATCAGATCCCTGTCCAACCATTGTTCTCTACCTTTTGGATGTGCTCCTCCCTTTTTCCACTCATGTCTGCATCACCTCTTTCCACATTAGGTATGGAGTATACCTGGTACAGAAGTGATGTGGTCTCCCATGTATGATCCTGTACTACTGGGGTGTCCTTTGGATGCTTTTGAAGAATGATTCTTTCTTTCCCTTGCAACAGATCCCTGTCCAACCATTTTATCTCCCTTTTGGATGTGC
>NW_013708724.1:0-449 GCF_000517525.1 Limulus polyphemus | reverse complement strand
TGCAAGGTTATCAGAAAGTGAAATTTAAAATAAATAAGCTATTTTAAAGCACTTAGATTATCATACATAAACTGTAAAACCTCTCTTATTATTTGGAATTTTAATGGACTGAAGTTAGAAAGTCATTTCATGTTATCAATTTGTTTAAAAATTATGATATAACTATAGTGTATAAGTTACCATTTACAGAAGGTGACGTCGTTGGTTTCAAAGACTTCTTACTTGAGTTCTCACACCTGGAAACATGAAATTCAGACAACATCAGCTTGACCAGTTTTTCTTCATTGAACTTGTAGATACATACAAATAGTTAACCTTATATAAATGTGTGCATCTTATCGGTTTGTAAGAAACCAACACATGATTCTAACTAAATCCATTTTTGTTGTGTAGGACTGTCTTCCTCTGGGCTTGTTTGAAATATTTTATATTATTTTATTTTTGCAGAT
>NW_013708723.1:0-449 GCF_000517525.1 Limulus polyphemus | reverse complement strand
GTGTGTATATATATATATATATATATATATATATATACATACATATATACATATATATGTTACATATGTAACATCTTCAAAATAAGCTAACAGATTAGTAAGGCAAGGTTTTTCTTTGAAATAATAATCCATATTGGTTGTCTTTTTGAAATTATTCTGTAAAGCTTTTTTATTTAGGTTTTCTAGAACGTTTTCCATAACAGAAGTAAGATTGTTAAAGACCAATAATTTCCTCTGTTTAACTGTTGTTTTTGCAGAAGGAGGCTTTCAATAGTATGTAAAGTGACCTTAATTACTAAAGAACCTTTTTTGTAACATTATTTATACAAAAAAGCAAATATAAATATTACAGGTGAACTTAATCTTTATTGAGATCTTTATTGGATCATTGTGTTGGCAGTACTTGTTAAAAACAAATCTCAAGCCATGAGTATGAACTTGAAGAATAT
>NW_013708722.1:0-449 GCF_000517525.1 Limulus polyphemus | reverse complement strand
GTTGATCAAAAATATGATGAACTCCAGCAAATGCATAATTTTCTGATATTGAAGTGCCCCCTACCATGGCCCTTAAAAATATCAAAAAAATAATCAAATCTTTCTGTTGGCTAATGAAATAAAACTGGACAAGAATGGACACGTTTTAAATATTGACCACCAGTGGTCATGTCATTACATCCACATGAGGAAAAACGTACATACAAACATAACCACAAACCATCATGTATCTACAGCCTTCTCTAATACTGATACAACTTTACACAGACACAATAAACTTACGGCCTGACATTAAAATTGATCATAATATTATTAAAGCCTCCTATTTAATACTCATTATAACATACTTCCAGTTTTGACCAATACTGAGCTAAAGCCTCCCACTCAACACCACTACTGTGGACCAACAGTGTCCACCAATACTGACCATCATGTAACTAAAGCCTCCC
>NW_013708721.1:0-449 GCF_000517525.1 Limulus polyphemus | reverse complement strand
AGTACGTTCTTTGGTCGTGCATTAAATATTATCTGAGAACGTTTCATCATTCACTTAGATTGGAATAATTTCACTGTGGTCTTCTAATTTCCATCAAAATAATGTCAAGGAGCCTTTTTAACTCAGGGTGCATTTTGGAAGCTCTATATAGTTGCAATATTATCCTTAAATCCCAGTCATCATCATTATGAAATCTCGTTAATACCTTCAAGTAAATCTGGAATTAAGCTGATATAATCTCGATTTATTAGAATGTTAATATGCTTTCATAACAAAGTATTGTGAAAAAAAACACGAAATTTTATATTTTGTGAGAATCTAATCTTGAGACATGTATTGCTTGAAGTGATGCGTTAATAAAACAGAAATACGTTATACTATGTTATAGCTCGTGCTCTGTCTGACGGCCTTACATCTTGACAATAGCTCTGGAGCGTAGTTTCCACTGT
>NW_013708720.1:0-449 GCF_000517525.1 Limulus polyphemus | reverse complement strand
AGAGAGATAAATTTTAAGTAGATGTCAACACAGAGAGATAGATTGTAAGGTAGATGTCAACACAGAGAGATAGATTGTAAGTAGATGTCAACACAGAGAGATAGATTGTAAGTAGATGTCAACACAGAGAGAAAGATTGTAAGGTAGATGTCAACACAGAGAGATAGACTGTAAGGTAGATGTCAACACCTAGAAATAGATTGTTAAGATAAAGAACAAAAGTAACAAAAATCTCAGATAGACTGTTAAATAAAAGACAAGAGAAACAGATAGACTATCAAATAGAAGACAACAGAAAGAGATAATCTGTCAAATAGAAGACAACAGAAACAGATAGACTGTCAAATAGAAGACAACAGAAACAGATAGACTGTCAAATAGAAGACAACAGAAATAGATAAACTGTTAAATAGAAGACAACAGAGACAGATAGACTGTTAAATAGAAGA
>NW_013708719.1:0-449 GCF_000517525.1 Limulus polyphemus | reverse complement strand
CTCTGAATCCAGCACAACGTTACCGGCAGGATATCAACCAACTCTGAATCCAGCACAACGCTACTGACAGGATATCAACCTCCTCTGAATCCAGCACAACGTTAGTGACAGGATATCAACCTCCTCTGAATCCAGCACAACACTACTGACAGGATATCAACCTTCTCTGAATCCAGCACAACGCTACTGGAAGGATATCAACCTCCTCTGAATCCAGCACAACGCTACTGGCAGGATATCAACCGCCTCTGAATCCAGCACAACGTTACCGGCAGGATATCAACCTCCTCTGAATCCAGCACAACGCTACTGACAGGATATCAACCTCCTCTGAATCCAGCACAACGTTAGTTGACAGGATATCAACCTCCTCTGAATCCAGCACAACGCTACTGACAGGATATCAACCTTCTCTGAATCCAGCACAACGCTACTGACAGGATATCAAC
>NW_013708718.1:0-449 GCF_000517525.1 Limulus polyphemus | reverse complement strand
CCTGGCCGTCTAGCTCCTGGTTTCCTAATGTAACCAGAAGAGTCTTTCACCTGGCCGTCTGGCTCCTGGTTTCCTAATGTAACCAGAAGAGTCTTTCATCTTGCCGTCTAGCTCCTGGTTTCCGGATGTAACCAGAAGAGTCTTTCACCTGGCCGTCTAGCTCCTGGTTTCCTAATGTAACCAGAAGAGTCTTTCACCTGGCCGTCTGGCTCCTGGTTTCCTAATGTAACCAGAAGAGTCTTTCATCTGGCCGTCTAGCTCCTGGTTTCCTAATGTAACGTGAGGAGTCTTGCACCTGGCCGTCTAGCTCCTGGTTTCCTAACATAACCTGAGGAGTCTTTCATCTGGCCATCTAGCTCCTGGTTTCCTAATGTAACCAGAAGAGTCTTTCACCTGGCCGTCTAGCTCCTGGTTTCCTAACATAACCTGAGGAGTCTTTCATCTGGCCG
>NW_013708717.1:0-449 GCF_000517525.1 Limulus polyphemus | reverse complement strand
TACTATAAACAGGACAGACATTTACTATCCACGAGAGATAAATACTATAAACACGACAGACATTTACTATTCATGAGAGAGAAATACTATAAACAGGATGGACATATACTATCCACGAGAGATAAATACTATAAACACGACGAACATTTACTATCCACGAGAGATAAATACTATAAACACGACGAACATTTACTATCCACGAGAGATAAATACTATAAACACGACAGACATTTACTATCCATGAGAGATAAATACTATAAACACGACAGACATTTACTATCCATGAGAGATAAATACTATAAACACGACAGACATTTACTATCCATGAGAGATAAATACTATAAACACGACAGACATTTACTATCCATGAGAGATAAATACTATAAACAGGACAGACATATACTATCCATGAGAGATAAATACTATAAACATGACAGACATTTACTATT
>NW_013708716.1:0-449 GCF_000517525.1 Limulus polyphemus | reverse complement strand
TATAAGAAAAACACACACAGAAGAGCGAATAAATAATATTATATAGCTCAAAATGGAAATGACAAGTCACAATATCTATAATAGCACACCGATGGCTCAGTGGAAAGTCTGAGGGCTTATAACGCTAAAAATCGGGTTTCGATGCCCAAGGTTTATTTGACCGAGCAAAGTGAGATACTTTGCGCCTCAGACGCACCCATTACGATCTGGGTCTAGGGCTTGTCTTAGCGCTCTGGAAGCTCTTGGATTCTGGATTAAATTTTATGCATTCTCCTGTTTTTCCTGAAAGTAAATTTCCTAATTTTGTTCCATTTTATTGGGACAGATTGAAAAGTTCATCCCCCTCGCTTTCCACGCCATTGTTGTTTTATTTAACTGTTGATCGGTTCGTAAAAGAGGGTGAATTTGCCTTGTGCACTAAATTAAATTTTTTCAAGCAAAAAAACTAG
>NW_013708715.1:0-449 GCF_000517525.1 Limulus polyphemus | reverse complement strand
GTCCGTAGACATACCGCTGTGCCACTGGGGGGCAAATATATATACATGTAGTTGTTTGTGTTTTTTTAAGCATAAAGCTACACAATGGGCTGCTTATGCTGTGCCCACCAATATTTAGCGTGTAATCCATTAAAATACAGCTGAGCCACTGGAAGGTCCGACTTTATTTATTCGATAATTAATAACACGATGATTATCGGGCTTTAGTATTTTTCAGCTTCCATAAAAATATTATTTATTTATATTCATAACGAAGGAGTAGTAATTACCTTAGTGATCGTAATACATTTTAAAGGTATGTCCTTATATACTTATCTTTTATAAATTCCACATTTTGCGATGGTGAAAAAAAAACAAAACAAAAAACAAAAACCTTAACAAATTCTAGCCCATTCGTCCCCCCAGTAGCACAGCGGCAGGTCTGCGGACTTACAACGCTAGAAACCGGG
>NW_013708714.1:0-449 GCF_000517525.1 Limulus polyphemus | reverse complement strand
CACAGAGCACTAAGGTAGAATAGTTTACCTAGACACAGACCACTAAGGTATAATAGTTTACCTAGACACAGAGCACTAAGGTAGAAATAGTTTACCTAGACACAGACCACTAAGGTAGAAACAGTTTACCTAGACACAGACCACTAAGGTATAAATAGTTTACCTAGACACAGAGCACTAAGGTAGAAACAGTTTACCTAGACACAGAGCACTAAGGTATAAATAGTTTACCTAGACACAGAGCACTAATCAATTAACTGAATACAATCAGATAATGAACCCATTATTAATTATTTAACATGTACCGCTAATTGTCTAGCTCTAATTCTTAATTACCTAAGCCAAACATTTCAAAGCTACATATGCCTTGTGAACAGTTTTGATTACCTAAACCAAACATTTCAAAGCTATATACGTCTTGTAAAGTCTTGATTACCTAAACCAAACAT
>NW_013708713.1:0-449 GCF_000517525.1 Limulus polyphemus | reverse complement strand
GTTATACATTTTATGTTATCAATGCCGTGTTTTTTTTTTAATATTCAAACACATGTGATGTTTTTTGTTCGAACGTTCATTTAACTTAAAAGCAGTGTTGAATCCAGACATTTTCACCGGCGGGTGGAGCTGGGGGAATGAATTAAATTTAAAATTCGACAAAATAAAAAATACTGTACTTCAGGGAGAATTGTTTTTTGTTTTTTTTTGCACAGGGGAAAATTCCCCTTGTTCACCTTTTGAATTCAACACTGCTTAGACCTTTTCCAGTATTTAAAACACCCATGTTCACAAAACTTTTACGAATACTTCCTCTACAACTTGTAACTGCAGTAGATTTATATGTAAATATAGAAGCGAATTTCTTGTGCACTTTTGTAAACAAATTTGAACTTTTAAAGGATGTTCTTTTTCAGTTTTTTCCGAAGTCATAAAATTGTGTCGGATTG
>NW_013708712.1:0-449 GCF_000517525.1 Limulus polyphemus | reverse complement strand
CATGACGTGATTTTAGAACAGAATGTAAAGTTTTGACGTGATAGCATGACGTGATTTTTAGAACAGAATGTAACGTTTTGACGTGATAGCATGACGTGATTTTTAGAACAGAACGTAACGTTTTGACGTGATAGCATGACGTGATTTTTAGAACAGAACGTAACGTTTTTGACATGATAGCATGACGTGATTTTAGAACAGAACGTAAAGTTTTGACGTGATAGCATGACGTGATTTTAGAACAGAACGTAACGTTTTGACGTGATAGCATGACGTGATTTTTAGAACAGAACGTAACGTTTTGACATGATAGCATGACGTGACTTTTAGAACAGAATGTAAAGTTTTGACATGATAGCATGACGTGACTTTTAGAACAGAACGTAAAGTTTTGACATGATAGCATGACGTGACTTTAGAACAGAATGTAACGTTTTGACATGATAGCA
>NW_013708711.1:0-449 GCF_000517525.1 Limulus polyphemus | reverse complement strand
GCAATAGTTCGTACTTCCTTATAAAAAAACAATCATCTTGCAATACTTCGTACTTCCTTATAAAAAACAACCATCTTGCAATAGTTCGTACTTCCTTGTAAAAAACAATCATCTTGCAATAGTTCGTACTTCCTTATAAAAAACAACCATCTTGTAATAGTTCGTACTTCCTTATAAAAAACAACCATCTTGTAATAGTTCGTACTTCCTTATAAAAAAACAATCATCTTGCAATAGTTCGTACTTCCTTATAAAAAACAACCATCTTGCAATAGTTCGTACTTCCTTATAAAAAACAACCATGATGCAATAGTTCGTACTTCCTTATAAAAAACAACCATGATGCAATGGTTCGTACTTCCTTATAAAAAAACAACCATCTTGCAATAGTTCGTACTTCCTTATAAAAAACAACCATCTTGCAATGGTTCGAACTTCCTTATAAAAAA
>NW_013708710.1:0-450 GCF_000517525.1 Limulus polyphemus | reverse complement strand
GTTAATGTTAACACGTTACAAAGATGTTAATGTTACCACGTTACAAAGACGTTAATGTTACCACGTTACAAAGATGTTAATGTTACAACGTTACAAAGATGTTAATGTTACCACGTTACAAAGACGTTAATGTTACCACGTTACAAAGATGTTAATGTTACCACGTTACAAAGATATTAATGTTACCACGTTACAAAGATGTTAATGTTACCACGTTACAAAGATATTAATGTTAACACGTTACAAAGATGTTAATGTTAACACGTTACAAAGATGTTAATGTTACCACGTTACAAAGACGTTAATGTTACCACGTTACAAAGATGTTAATGTTACAACGTTACAAAGATGTTAATGTTACCACGTTACAAAGACGTTAATGTTACCACGTTACAAAGATGTTAATGTTACCACGTTACAAAGATATTAATGTTACCACGTTACAAAGAT
>NW_013708709.1:0-450 GCF_000517525.1 Limulus polyphemus | reverse complement strand
TTTTAGATCCACGAAGGTTTTCGTGGGCCAGAGTATATGATGATCTAATCAGAAATGTAAACACAAAGGGTTTTCGTCTTAATTCTTACCCATACAGCCTCCACTAGAACATTTGATAATTTCATGCAAGCATTCAGTTGATTCTAGCTTGCCCAATGTCCAAGTCAACTCTAGGATGGATCCATTGTTTGGGGCGTGTTCAAGCTGAGCTATACCATGAAGTTTGTTACCAAAAATTTTATAATGGCCTAGATGTCTCAGGCCAGTTAGAAGTTTGTCTTGGAGCCCCATTAGTAGCCATATTCAGATTTTTCACATCTGGTTCATCAATAAGCAATACATCTTCTTTCATAGGCTCTGCTGGTGTAATGGTGAGGCTGACCCACGGGGTCTTAGGTATAGCAGCTTAGAAACTGAAATATTCTTGTACAAGAATTAGTGAAAATATCA
>NW_013708708.1:0-450 GCF_000517525.1 Limulus polyphemus | reverse complement strand
AGCTTTGTGCTTAATTACAAACAAACAAACAAGCTCTGCCCTGAAAGAGGGCAGTATGTTAGATGTATCATAAGATGGCCTATGTAACTATATGTAAATGTAAAATTCATCAGTTGTGAAAACAAAAATACATTTATTAGTATAAATTGATAGAAATATGCTTTCTCTTTTCTGAACCAACTTATTATTAATCTTTGTTGTTTTTTTTAATTTATATGTTAATTTATTTCTGATGCTCATCAATGGAAAATATATTTTTTGTTTGTCATTTTCACTAAAGACAACAAATAACTTCAGTTTACAAACTAACTAAGTTGATGAAAACACTTTCCATAAACTGATATTCAAGCAAGATTGCCAGAGCTATTATATTGATTCCCTGTGATGACGTTCATAGACCCTTGAAAAAGGCATAAGCTGAGACGTCGAGTAGAATAAGTAAAAAATTTA
>NW_013708707.1:0-450 GCF_000517525.1 Limulus polyphemus | reverse complement strand
TAGATATACGTTTATACAAGAAGGTGTAGTATGTGATAAAGCCTATATTTCTAGTGGAAGTATGTAGATAGAGGTTTATACAAGTAGGTGTGGTATGTGGTAAAACCTATCTTTCTAGTGGAAGTATGTAGATATAGGTTTATGCAAGTAGGTGTGGTATGTGGTAAAGCCTATCTTTGTAATGGAAGTATGTATATATAGGTTTATTCAAGTAGGTGTGGTGTGTGGAAAAGCCGACCTTTTTAGTGGAAGTATGTAGATATAAGTTTATGCAAGTAGGTGTGGTGTGTGGAAAACCTACCTTTGTAGTGGAATTATGTAGATATAGGTTTATACAAGTAGGTGTGGTAAAGCCTATATTTCTAGTGGAAATATGAAGTTATAGGTTTATACAACTAGGTGTGGTATGTGGTAAAGCCTATCTTTGTAATGGAAGTATGTATATATAGG
>NW_013708706.1:0-450 GCF_000517525.1 Limulus polyphemus | reverse complement strand
AATCAAGAGTAAAGCTGAGTTACTCGGGGCTACAGAATAAGATATTACCTAATCAAGAGTAAAGCTGAGTTACTCTTGGCTACTGTATAAGAAAATACCTAATCAAGAGTAAAGCTGAGTTATTCGGAAGCTAATGTATAAGATATTACCTAATCAAGAGTAAAGCTAAGTTACTCGGGGCTACTCTATAAGATATTAACTAATCAAGAGTAAAACTTAGTTACTCGGGGATACTGTGTAAGATATTACCTAATCAAGAGTAAAACTTTGTTACTCGGAAGCTAATGTATAAGATATTACCTAATCAAGAGTAAAGCTAAGTTACTCGGGGTTACTCTATAAGATGTTACCTAATCAAGACTAAAACTTAGATACTCGGGCTTACTGTATAAGATATTACCTAATCAAGAGTAAAACTTAGTTACTCAGGGTTACTGTATAAGATATTAC
>NW_013708705.1:0-450 GCF_000517525.1 Limulus polyphemus | reverse complement strand
ACACAAACAAGTAAAATGATACTAGTTGGATAGCTTTTAAAACGATTTTCAATCCTTACTTTGGTTGGCAAATTTAGACCGCTTCGTTTAGCTATACGGTTTCCACCATTGAAGTTTTGTATTCTAATTATCTCTTTCTTATTATTGTTTTTATTTTATTTATTGAGAGCACCCACCTTCCCACATCTGGCTGCAGGCAGCGAGAGATGATAAAAATGTGGGATGTTGTGGGCTAGAACACCCAAATCTGCTTCTCCCCCCCCCCCATTCTAAGCATGTACGGCTGGCAAAGTTGAGTTTAAACTGGATCTTGCTTCCAACAGTACCTCAAAAAAAATAAAAATAAACACATGGCACATTACATAATGACCCCCCCCCTTATGATCTGTGCCTTGGTGTTTGATTTTTGTTTTGCGGCTGCGGTTTTTTCTTTCTCTCTCTCTCTCTCTC
>NW_013708704.1:0-450 GCF_000517525.1 Limulus polyphemus | reverse complement strand
TATACATAAATACAATTTTAACATGTTAATGATATACATAAATACAATTTTAACATGTTAATGATATACATAAATACAATTTTAAACATGTTAATGATATACATAAATACAATTTTAAACATGTTAATGATATACATAAATACAATTTTAACATGTTAATGATATACATAAATACAATTTTATCTATTTATTATTACTATTGTGTATTTTTCTGAATAATATAGTGTGGATCTAGCGTGAAGTTACTTTCAGTGTAAAACAAAACGTGTATTGAAGAATGTGTTTATAAAGTAAATGTAAAATTATCTTGTTAAGTTTTGGGAATCAGTAACTTCAACTAACAATTGTATGCAGAGGATGGTACAAAATTGACAATGAACGTGATCACATTTGTAGCCATGGAGGCATCATAATGTGATGGTCAATCCCAGTAATTGATTAGAGTAGCCC
>NW_013708703.1:0-450 GCF_000517525.1 Limulus polyphemus | reverse complement strand
TAACATCCTGATCCAGTAGTATGCATTATGCCTAAATAACTGGGACACAACATTCTGATCCAGGAGTATATATTATACCTGGATAACCGGTGCACAGGCTCCTAGATCAGGGTGTACATTATACCTAGATAAATGGTTCACAAGCTTCTGAACCACGTTATGCATTATACAAGCTCCTGGATCATGAGTATACATTATACCTAGATAACTGGTAACAAGCTCCTGACTATGGGTATGGGTTATACATAGGTAACTGGTAACAAGCTCGTGACCATGAGTATACGTTATACCTAGATAACTGGTAACAAGCTCCTGACTATGGGTATACGTTATACCTAGATAACTGGTAACAAGCTCGTGACCATGAGTATACGTTATACCTAGATAACTGGTAACAAGCTCGTGACCATGAGTATACGTTATACCTAGATAACTGGTAACAAGCTCGTG
>NW_013708702.1:0-450 GCF_000517525.1 Limulus polyphemus | reverse complement strand
GCCGTCTCCAACCGTTATTAGTCTCAAAGTGGGTTCCTCGTCATCGAAATCGTAAATGATCGTAAGTTGTATATTTGAGGACCATTTGAAAATTACATAACGTTATGGGGGTTAGAGGGTGCCTAAGCCTGTATTACGATATGTTACAGGGGGTAAGGGTGTCATGAACGGTTTTAAATAAAACATAAATTACAGTGAAAACGACTTAGGTCTACAAAAACATTCACTGTGACTTAACGTACTTTGATTTGAATTCAAAACCCCTTTAACAACAAGAGAGAGAGGCGAGGTGGTCCTCTCCGGAACTTGAATTAGGTAGTGATGAATCTTGTAACAGAATTCACCAATCAGAAAATCCCCTTTAACAACAAGAGAGAGGCGAGGTGGTCTTCTCCGGAACTTGAATTAGGTAGTGATGAATCTAGTAACAGAATTCACCAATCAGAAAAA
>NW_013708701.1:0-450 GCF_000517525.1 Limulus polyphemus | reverse complement strand
AGTATTTACTACTTACACTAACTTTCAGATCTCTGATTGCTGACCAGTATTTACTGCTTACACTAACTCTCAGATCTCTGATTGCTGACCAGTATTTACTACTTACACTAACTCTCAGATCTCTGATTGCTGACCCTAAGTAGTAAATACTGGTCAGCAATCAGAGATCTGAGAGTTAGTGTAAGTAGTAAATACTAACTCTCAGATCTCTGATTGCTGACCAGTATTTATTACTTACACTAACTCTCAGATCTCTGATTGCTGACCAGTATTACTTTTATTCACAATGTAAATTCTTGTTGTAATCGTTTTCTAGTAGAAACCCGGACTAGATAAACTAGAATATCAAGTACACAGTGATGAATCTGTAAAGGCATCTAACGAGTTCATTGCTAGAAGCATATTTTGATGGGTCAGAGGTCAGTTTGGGTGCATAAAGTCTGAGAACAA
>NW_013708700.1:0-450 GCF_000517525.1 Limulus polyphemus | reverse complement strand
AAGTATAATTCCTAACATTCTCTGGGAGAAGTAAGCAAAACATCAGTGATCATCGTGAAGATGTTGAGTACATCAAGTATAATTTCTAACGTTCTCTGGGAGAAGTAAGCAAAACATCAGTGATCAGCGTGAAAATGTTGAGCCCATCAAGTATAATTCCTAACATTCTCTGAGAGAAGTAAGCAAAACATCAGTGATCATCGTGAAGATGTTGAGCCCATCAAGTATAATTTCTAAAATTCTCTGAGAGAAGTAAGCAAAACATCAGTGATCATCGTGAAGATGTTGAGCCCATCAAGTATAATTCCTAACATTCCCTGAGAGAAGTAAGCAAAACATCAGTGATAATGATGAAGATGTTGAGCCCATCAAGTATAATTCCTAACATTCTCTGAGAGAAGTAAGCAAAACATCAGTGATCATCGTGAAGATGTTGAGCCCATCAAGTAT
>NW_013708699.1:0-450 GCF_000517525.1 Limulus polyphemus | reverse complement strand
AATTATAACAAAAAAAATGTATGAATATATTAACTGTTCTTGATTTTTTAACTGAAATAACTGTATGATTAGGAATTATACCAAAAAAATCTATGAATATATTAACACTTCTTGATTTTTAACTGAAAAATAATAAAAAAAAAACGTTTACAATACATATTATGAATTATGATCCATAATATTTACTCGAGTATCGATCGTATTTATCATATAAACGTAATTATAATAAAGATTACTTATAATGAATCAAATAATTAATAATTATATATAAATAGATATTGAATATGCAAGATTTGTAGTACGTATTAACAGTACTTACTATATAATAATTTATAATTCAAATATTCATAATTATTTGTTTTCAGGTTCCTGAATACTCTTCCTCGATATTGTCATTGCTAAGTTAATACATATATATATATATGTAGTTATCATTAAATAGTGATCGTA
>NW_013708698.1:0-450 GCF_000517525.1 Limulus polyphemus | reverse complement strand
TAGATAAAGTGATCTATATTTATATATAAAGAGATAGATAGGTAGGGTTTGTTTGTTGGGAGATAAAGAAAGCTGGATATAAATGTATAGAGCGATAGAGAGATATAAATATTGATAGAGAAATAAAGATTAGTAAAGGAAGCAAGATATATGTAGAGATAAGAACTGATATATTTATATCTCAGTTTCTCTATCTATCAGTTCTTATCTCTACATATATTTATATCTCAGTTTCTCTATCTCAGTTCTTATCTCTACGTATAGATAGAGAAACTGAGATATAAAATATGTAGAGATAAGAACTGATAGATAGAGAAACTGATATATAAATATATGTAGAGATAAGAACTGATAGATAGAGAACTGAGATATAAAATATGTAGAGATAAGAACTGATAGATAGATAAACTGAGATATAAAATATGTAGAGATAAGAACTAATAGATAGAG
>NW_013708697.1:0-450 GCF_000517525.1 Limulus polyphemus | reverse complement strand
TTTGTCAGGTGGGTGTGGGAAGAGGGATCTTATTTTGTCAGGTGGGTGTGAGAAGAAGGATCTTATTTTGTCAGGTGGGTGTGGGAAGAGGGATCTTATTTTGTCAGGTAGGTGTGGGAAGAGGGATCTTATTTTGTCAGGTAGGTGTGGGAAGAGGGATCTTATTTTGTCAGGTAGGTGTGGGAAGAGGGATCTTATTTTGTCAGGTGGGTGTGGGAAGAGGGATCTTATTTTGTCAGGTGGGTGTGGGAAGAGGGATCTTATGGCATCAAATTGTAGACTGGCATTCAAATTTTCATTGGCAGAAAGGCTATAAAGAACCAAAAGAAATGTGTGTCTGTATCTACAGGAGTGATAAACCTATGTATGTATTTCATGGCTTAGCATCCTCAAATGTGAATTAAAACTGAAGGAGAAAACTAAGATCTGTTATGGAACAGAGAATAAAAA
>NW_013708696.1:0-450 GCF_000517525.1 Limulus polyphemus | reverse complement strand
AATCAGCTATACTTGTATTCAGCTATATACATGTAATCAGTTATACTTGTATTCAGCTATATAAATGTAAGTCAATTATACTCGTATTCGAGATATATACATGTAATCTGCTATACTTGTATTCAGCTATATACATGTAATCAGTTATACTTGTATTCGGCTATATTTGTAATCAGCTATATTTGTATTCGGCTATATACATGTAATCAGCTATACTTGTATTCAGCTATATACATGTAATCAGTTATACTTGTATTCGGCTATATACATGTAATCAGCTATACTTGTATTCAGATATATACATGTAATCAGTTATACTTGTATTCAGCTATATACATGTAATCAGTTATACTTGTATTCAGCTATGTATATGTAATCAGTTATACCTGTATTCAGCTATGTATATGTAATCAGTTATACTTGTATTCAGCTATATTTGTAATCAGTTAT
>NW_013708695.1:0-450 GCF_000517525.1 Limulus polyphemus | reverse complement strand
TGTATTGGAATGATTTAATGACATAGAAGAAACTATGTATTGGAATGACTTAATGACATAGAAGAAACTAGTGTATTTGGATGATTTAATGACATAGAAGAAACTGTGTATTGGAATGATTTAATGACATAGAAGAAACTGTGTATTGGAATGAATTAATGACATAGAAGAAACTGTATTTGGATGATTTAATGACATAGAAGAAACTGTGTATTGGAATGACTTAATGACATGGAAGAAACTACGTAATTGGATGACTTAATGACATCGAAGAAACTGTGTATTGGAATGATTTAATGACATAGAAGAAACTGTATTTGGATGATTTAATGACATAGAAGAAACTACGTATTTGGATGATTTAATGACATAGAAGAAACTGTGTATTGGAGTGATTTAATGACATAGAAGAAACTATGTATTGGAATGACTTAATGACATAGAAGAAAC
>NW_013708694.1:0-450 GCF_000517525.1 Limulus polyphemus | reverse complement strand
GAAGCAACTACAAGTATAGTATAAATCTAAAATTGGAAGCAACTACAAGTATAGTATAAATCTCAAATTAGAAGCAACTACAAGTAAGTATAAATCTGAAATTGGAAGCAACTATAAGTATAGTACAAATCTGAAATTAGAAGCGACTACAGTATAATCTAGCGCTGAAATTAGAAGCAACTACAGGTATAGTATAAATCTGAAATAAAAGCAACTACAAGTATAGTATAAATCTGAAATTAGAAGCAAATACAAGGATAGTATAAATCTGAAATTATAAGCGACTACAGTATAGTCTAAATCTGAAATAAAAAGCTGTGTCTGTACTTGTATGAGGGGGAAATGTGCATAATCTATCTTTCATGTGATTCACATTCTATTCTCTTCTGTGAAGATTATTGGAAGAATTTTTCTTTTCTGACTGTGTATTTCATGGTATAATGAACATAA
>NW_013708693.1:0-450 GCF_000517525.1 Limulus polyphemus | reverse complement strand
TGATTCTTGGAGTCCTCCCAATGATTTAGAAAAGGAGTGACAATATATTGGACACAGGGCTCTAAGCCTTCTGAAATGCAATGTGGTTTAAAATGAGGAAAGGAGAGTACCTATTAAAGATATATTAAGTCCTATTCAGGATACAACAAACTAATAGACAATCAGGAGTTCACCATGGTCAAGGATGAAAAGGGAAACACATCAAGGGTTTAGTTCATATAATTAGTATTGCATGGATAATGTAAGTAGTCACAGCTTCAAAAAGATTTGTCAATAGACTGTTATACAACAATGATAGGATAAAATTTCGATAAAGCAGTGAAGAATGGTTAATCAAACTAATATAGCTTCCCATGTGGCATGCAACTCAGATACCACCAACTCTTGCCATTTCAGCTCAAAATAATGGGAAAAAGGACTGTTGTCCATCTTCTAAGAAAATGAGAGATG
>NW_013708692.1:0-450 GCF_000517525.1 Limulus polyphemus | reverse complement strand
TATATGCAATCATTAGACGTTGACCTACCATTTCCGAAAATATATGTAATCATTAGAGGTTGACCTACCACTTTCAGAAATATATGTAATCATTAGAGGTTGACCTACCATTTCCAAAAATATATGCAATCGTTAGACGTTGACCTACCATTTCCAAAAATATATGTAATCATTAGACGTTGACCTACCATTTCCAAAAATATATGTAATCATTAGAAGTTGACCTACCACTTTCAGAAATATATGTAATCATTAGAGGTTGGGCTACCATTTCCAAAAATATATGTAATCATTACAGGTTGACCTACCATTTCCAAAAATATATGTAATCATTAGAAGTTGACCTACCACTTTCAGAAATATATGTAATCATTAGACGTTGACCTACCACTTTCAGAAATATATGTAATCATTAGAGGTTGGGCTACCATTTCCAAAAATATATGTAAT
>NW_013708691.1:0-450 GCF_000517525.1 Limulus polyphemus | reverse complement strand
AAGACATACCTAGATCATAAATGTAATACCTACTTATCTGTGAAGTAGTTTCTAGACAAAATGTATACCTACTTATTTATGAAGTAGTTTCTAGACATACCTAGATCATAAATGTATACCTACTTATCTGTGAAGTAGTTTCTAGACATACCTAGATCAATAATGTATACCTACTTATTTATGAAGTAGTTTCCTAGACATACCTAGATCATAAATGTATACCTACTTATCTATGAAGTAGTTTCTAGACATACCTAGATCATAAATGTATACCTACTTATTTATGAAGTAGTTTCTAGACATACCTAGATCATAAATGTATACCTACATATTTATGAAGTAGTTTCTAGACATACCTAGATCATTAATGTATACCTACTTATTTATGAAGTAGTTTCTAGACATACCTATATCATAAATGTATACCTACTTATCTGTGAAGTAGTTTCC
>NW_013708690.1:0-450 GCF_000517525.1 Limulus polyphemus | reverse complement strand
CCACTAAATTAGCTTGACTTCTTATAAAGTTTTGCTTACGTTTGTTACTAATTTTCGTAGACAATAGTCAAACTTTTGTTACATATTTTACTAATTAGCTTGACATTTAGCAGATCTTTCTTTACAACGTTTTACTAAATTAGCTTTACATCATACAAACTTTTGTTACATATTTTACTAATTAGCTTGACATTTAACAGATCTTTCTTTACAACGTTTTACTAAATTAGCTTTACATCATACAAACTTTTGTTACATATTTTACTAATTAGCTTGACATTTAACAGATCTTTCTTTACAACGTTTTACTAAATTAGCTTTACATCATACAAACTGTATATCATAACAAGATAATTCATAGATTTAATGAAATCTCCAAATTTTAACTTGAAGTTTATGAATGTATCTTATGGTAAAGCAAATATAAGTGGAAACGAAAAACTGAATCGC
>NW_013708689.1:0-450 GCF_000517525.1 Limulus polyphemus | reverse complement strand
ATTGTTTGTTTTGTTGTCATGCTGAAAGAATGTTGTAATTCTAGTTTGATGTCTATTAAAAACCAGAAGAATGTTGTAATTCTAGTTTATTTTGTTGTCAAAAAGACAGAATGTTGTAATTCTTGTTTGGCATGTTGTTAAACATAAAAACTGTTTTAATTTTTGTTTGTTTTTTGCCAAACAGAAATAATGTTGTATATCTAGTTTTATATGTAATAAAAACTGGAAGAATGTTGTAATTCTAGTTTGGTATGTATTCAAAACTGGAATAATGTTGTCATTCTAAATTGATAAATATTTAAATGGGATAAATGTTGTAATTCTAGTTTGGTATCTATTGAAGCTTTAAGAGTGTTGTATATCTAGTTTATATGTAATAAAAACTGGAAGAATGTTGTAATTCTAGTTTGATATGTGTTTAAACTGGAATAATGTTGTAATTCTAGTTTT
>NW_013708688.1:0-450 GCF_000517525.1 Limulus polyphemus | reverse complement strand
GGGACAGGAGATCCCAATTACGTATGACTTGACCCATGACACAATGTTGTCATCTTAGCGCTTATGACGTTGATACTTCTCTGTGTATTATATCGGCAGGAGATTGACCCCGATCACGCTTTCTCAGAAAATGTCAATCTGTTTGATGACCTGCTGCCGGTATTACCGTCAGGTGGTAACAGATTGACCCAGATCACACTGTGTCAGGGCAACATGGGATGTCAGCAAGACCGCGTCGGTTTCTTTGATGACCTGAGTGACAATTGTATTGCCCGATTAACAATAAGCCGCCGTGGTAGTGACATTTTTCAATATTTAGCTACAGGTAGGTATCTATATATTTTAAGTAAAGCTGCTGACAAACCTGGAGACATGTAATATGTCAAATTGTAAAGTGAATAAAAAACTTGAAAATTCAAATACGTATGCTGAATGAATATACAAATAATC
>NW_013708687.1:0-450 GCF_000517525.1 Limulus polyphemus | reverse complement strand
TTTGTGGGTTGTTATTTCTGTACATGATTTAAGCAACATATTAAATAGTAATTGTATTTAGTTTAGATTGAAAAAGGGTTACTAGTGGTCTTGAACTTTGTGGGTTGTTATTTCTGTACATGATTTAAGCAACATATTAAATAGTAATTGTATTTAGTTTAGATTGAAAAAGGGTTACTAGTGGTCTTGAACTTTGTGGGTTGTTATTTCTGTACATGATTTAAGCAACATATGAAATAATTTGGCTTGCTGTACAAGAATACTTGGAATGTTCTCAGTGTCAGAAAATGTTATATGGGTTTAAGTATTTCATTTGTAATTACAGCACTTGTCTTTACAATAACAAAATATCATGATCACTTGTAAATTATTCACGTTCTCTACAACGACTCTTACAAGTTTCACACCAACATTCAGTCATCGTCAATTGTCGTTGTATACTTAATTTTC
>NW_013708686.1:0-450 GCF_000517525.1 Limulus polyphemus | reverse complement strand
CATGATTACATTCTTATGTTGAAAGTTTTGTGACTTATAGTTATTGCTTATGATAGAAGTGACTTGTTGTTGATTCTTTTGGAAGATGCAAACTTTGTTGCTTCTTGTGTAAATCATGTGACTTGTAATTATCGTTTCTGGAAGACCTGTAACTTTTAGTCGTCGCTTTTGTAAATTGTTTGACTTGTAGTTGTCGCTTTTATTAGTTGTCTGACTTGTAGTTGTCGTTTTTTGATCTAATACACGGCCCACCAATAATTAAAGAGATACTCAGTCCTAAACGTATAAACATGGGAACAAGATTACCACAAGTATTATTTGGATCTAACCTGTGCAATATTTATAATACCCGAGTGTTGATCTTGTGGGCCTACAGGGTTCACATCCGACGATTGGTCCAGTTATATGATTAGAACTTCTGAATGATTAGAGTAGTGACACTACTAAGTT
>NW_013708685.1:0-450 GCF_000517525.1 Limulus polyphemus | reverse complement strand
TTTTTTCAAGTTCGTTGGGTAAACCCCCAATTAGACATAGACAAGTAGATCAAGATTTCTCACATATTATTTTGAGTCTAGTTTCGGGCTAAGTTCAAGGACAGTGAGCGTTTCTTCTAAGTGTAACAGTTAGTTCTTGCTCAATGATAGCTCGGGTAAGAATATGGAAATGCTCCATTCGAATACATGTTTTAAGATCGTGACAGGAGACATGTGATGTGTTGCTCAAACTTTTTGCTCCACGTTCTAAAAACCGCCTTTTCAAATGTTGGGTGGGGTTTCCATATATACAGAGTTTAGACCTTCACAATTCGGACAAGTAAATAAATAGAGAAAGCATGTTAGATATTTGGCCTTGAATGTGAACAAATTTTGAAATCTTAAATCTTATCCTTTGACCATTAAGCCTCTCAGCTTGTTAAGTAAGGTAAATATATATATATATATATA
>NW_013708684.1:0-450 GCF_000517525.1 Limulus polyphemus | reverse complement strand
GAGACAACTTACATAACTAAAGTAATATTTCTTAAGACAATGCTGGTAAGACAACTTACACAACTAAAGTAATATTTCGTAAAATGATGCTGGTGAGACAACTTACATAACCAAAGTAATATTTCTTAAGACGATGCTGGTAAGACAATTCACATGATCAAAGTAATATTTCTTAAGATGATGCTAGTGAGACAAATTACACAACTAAAGTAATATTTTCTAAAACGATAGTGGTGAGACAACTTACACAACTAAAGTAATATTTCCTAAAACGATACTGGTGAGACAATTCACATGACCAAAGTAATATTTTTTTATAAAGATGATGGTGAGACGGCTTACATAACCAAAGTAATACTTCTTAAGACGATGCTGGTGAGACAATTTACACAACTAAAGTAATATTTTCTAAAACGATGCTGGTGAGACAACTTACACAACTAAAAAAAA
>NW_013708683.1:0-450 GCF_000517525.1 Limulus polyphemus | reverse complement strand
TCACTGGACTTAATCTAACTTAAAGCCAACACTATACACCTGGACTTGGTCTGATTTAAAGCCAAGAATATAAACAGTTGAGTCCTATCCACTATACCTAATCTATTTTTAACTAAAACTAACGTTATAAACTGAATTTGCTCACTAACTTCCTCTATTCTCTGTACTATGGATGTTTCTTCTCTGTACACAAACATTCCCCACAAAAAGGTCTAAAAGCTCTAGAATCTTCTCTGATAAAACTAGACAAACCCAACATTTAAATTATTACAGACTTAGCTGAACTGTTACTTACACTTAATGGTTTTGAATTTAATAATGAGTTCTATGTTCAAACAAAAGACACAAATTTTGGTAACAAATTATGCCAACATTTGTGTGGGTGACTTAGAGATGAGACTGTTGGAAAGCTGCACAGACAAACCTATTTTTTTGAGATGCTACATTGAT
>NW_013708682.1:0-450 GCF_000517525.1 Limulus polyphemus | reverse complement strand
CCTGTAATGTTTTAGCACATAACTAGAAGCCTGTACTGTTTTAGTATGTAACTAGAAGCCTGTAATATTTTAATATAACACCCATAAGCCTATAATATTTTAATATAACACCGAGAAGCCTGTAATGTTTTAGCACATAACAAGAAGCTTGCAATATTTTATCACATAACTAGAAGCTTGTAATGTTTTAACATAACACTGAGAAGCCTGTAATGTAGAGATTTTACTAAAGTATTAAGTTTTTATGAAACCGATATTTTTTTTCCCTTAAATGATAAGTTAATTCTTTTAGTAACTACGAGTTAAGAGTAATAAAATAAATAGATCTTTGTTCTTAGGTTTATCATGAATTTAGATAATAGTAAACTAAAACTATAATATGTCAAGAGACTCGCTATACTACTCAAGAAACATTTATTACTTTCACATACAAATTTTCTATTTTTTGTG
>NW_013708681.1:0-450 GCF_000517525.1 Limulus polyphemus | reverse complement strand
CCCATTTCTCTTTTAAAACTACTTTACCACATCGACAATAAAAACTATAAGCGTAAAACTTACCCATTTCTCTTTTAAAACTACTCTACCATATCAACAATAAAAACTATAACTGTAGAACTTACCCATTTCTCTTTTAAAACTACTTTACCACATCGACAATGAAAAATTTTACCATATCGACAATAAAAAAATCGCTGAACTACAATGTTTCCCACAACTCTTTAAAAGCTAAGGCAACAAATCAAAAAAAGACATTTAACAAGGAAGTCGCTTTCCTCTCCTAAAATATCGTACTTAATGTAAGAAGAGTCATGTCAATAAATGCTTTAACATTGACTCTTCAAATAGAGATATTACATTCCTAGAAAGTATATATTGAAAGGTTTTGGTGGTTCATATGGGAATTTTTTTAAGTTTGATCATTTGATTTCTGTAATTGTTTGTTTG
>NW_013708680.1:0-450 GCF_000517525.1 Limulus polyphemus | reverse complement strand
CAAAAAAGTTTAAAACTCTCCAAGAAACACATTTTGCTTCTAAGTTTCTGACTTCTGTGGCGTTGTCATCTTGATCTTGGGTAGAATCGTATTTTTATTTGTGTGAATAAACACTTGTTTCAGTATTTAGGCTGTGTATTTGTGAGAATTATATAATTTAGAATTAACTCTGAAGAGTAACAATAAAGAAGTTGTAGAAGTGGAATCTTAGTACAGTTTCAGAGTTGATAAAGTGAGGATTCCGATGACACCGTATCTCGATTGCAGCTCACTCTCATCTCCATGAGATGAAGTTGAACACGGATTTGGGAACAGGTTTTATATTTACCCCGAATGTGAAATAAATTGACGAGATATTGACTTTTTTTTATTTGAAATATTTGTATTCATGATTTTAAAAGGTTTAGTTAATCATGTGCGAGTTTTATTTCATTTTTAAACAACGTTAAC
>NW_013708679.1:0-450 GCF_000517525.1 Limulus polyphemus | reverse complement strand
TAAACTATTATTATATGAAAGGAAGTTTAATAAACTATTATTATATGAAAGGAAGTTTACTAAATTATTATTATATGAAAGGAAGTTTACTAAACTATTATTATATGAAAGGAAGTTTACTAAACTATTATTATATGAAAGGAAGTTTATTAAACTATTATTTTATGAAAGGAAGTTTATTAAGCTATTATTATATGAAAGGAAGTTTACTAAACTATTATTATATGAAAGGAAGTTTACTAAAGTATTATATTATGAAATGAAGTTTACTAAACTATTATTATATGAAAGGAAGTTTACTAAACTATTATTATATGAAAGGAAGTTTACTAAATTATTATTAGATGAAAGGAAGTTTACTAAACTATTATTTTATGAAAGGAAGTTTACTAAACTATTATTTTATGAAAGGAAGTTTATTAAACTATTATTATATGAAAGGAAGTTTAC
>NW_013708678.1:0-450 GCF_000517525.1 Limulus polyphemus | reverse complement strand
ATATATATATATATATAGTAACAACATCGAACAGGGCATTAAGCTTGCCAGTTTGCACTTTAATGACTTTATTTTAAACTGACAGTGAAAAAATTTCCCTTTAAAGCACATTTCATGTTCTCGACTTCTTCATTAAGAAAAACGTTTTGGTTTCCTAAAATATTAAAGGCTCTGAACACTGAAGGAGTACAGTTTTCAACGTGTGAATATATATTAGGGAAAGCAATCTCATGATAAATCTTACTATTCATGTTACCGTGATTACTTAGTATAAGAATATTTATAACCGGGAGTTTGTCAGAATTTCAATTCCAAAAGCACATATAACATTTGGATGTTTTCTATTTAAATATGAATAAACACATCGACGGATACTGTGTCGAAAACCACAAAGTATTATCCAAATATCTTCTATTCAGCACAGTCTTGAGTTTTTCAAGGCACGATTTT
>NW_013708677.1:0-450 GCF_000517525.1 Limulus polyphemus | reverse complement strand
AGTAATAAATACAGTTGAGTAGGTATATTCCAGCAATCAATACAGTTGAGTAGGTATATTCCACGAAGAAATACAGTTGAGTAGATATATTCCAGGAATAAGTATAGTTGAGTAGGTATATTCCAGGAATAAGTACAGTTGAGTAGGTATATTCCAGGAATAAATACAGTTAAGTAGGTATATTCCAGGAATAAATACAGTTGAGTAGGTATATTCCAGGAATAAATACAGTTGAGTAGGTATATTCCAGTAATAAATACAGTTGAGTAAATATATTCCAGGAATAAGTACAGTTGAGTAGGTATATTCCAGGAATAAGTACAGTTGAGTAGGTATATTCCAGGAATAAATAGAGTTGAGTAGGTATATTCCAGTAATAAATACAGTTGAGTAGGTATATTCCAGGAATAAATACAGTTGAGTAGGTATATTCCAGTAATAAATACAGTT
>NW_013708676.1:0-450 GCF_000517525.1 Limulus polyphemus | reverse complement strand
AAAAGGCACCAGATTTATGTATCTAACCACTGCAACTCATTACTGCTTGTATTTAAAAGGCACCAGATTTATGTATCTAACCACTGCAACTCATTACTGCTTGTATTTAAAAGGCACCAGATTATGTATCTAACCACTGCAACTCGTTACTGCTTCTATTTAAAAGGCACCAGATTTATGTATCTAACCACTGCAACTCGTTACTGCTTCTATTTAAAAGGCACCAGATTTATGTATCTAACCACTGCAACTCATTACAGCTTCTATTTAAAAGGCACCAGATTTATGTATCTAACCACTGCAACTCATTGTTGCTTCTAGTTAAAAGGCACCAGATTTATGTATCTAACCACTGCAACTCGTTACTGCTTCTATTTAAAAGGCACCAGATTCATGTATCTAACCACTGCAAGTCATTGCTGTTTCTATTTAAAAGGCACCAGATTTATG
>NW_013708675.1:0-450 GCF_000517525.1 Limulus polyphemus | reverse complement strand
CGTTAAATTTAATGTTTTGCTTTTGTTTTTAATTTTTGAGATTTTGGCCTAACTTGTAGGGGGGAGTACACGGATCTGATAAGAGCTTGTTTACAAATCCTTCATTTTACTCTTATCAGTTCGACAAGCACCACTAAACAGTTACCTTTGTTTTGTGTTTGTTATTGTACTGTGTCGCTATTTATGCAAATAAACATTTGTGTACTCGTATTTTTGTCGGTGTCGAGGCTTTCTTCTATGGCATAAATATACTCCGTAGTGCGTATTCTCCGAACCTCCAGTTAGCGGACCTAACTGACTGCTCCGTGGAAATACCTTTTTGCATGAGAAATACCACAATACAAGATCAAAGCTACAATAATTTATGCTTTTACGTTTAAACCGTGACCATAAATGGTTAGTTCAGAAGTTTCTATAAATCACTTTAACAGACAAGAATTTGATCCTGAG
>NW_013708674.1:0-450 GCF_000517525.1 Limulus polyphemus | reverse complement strand
CTTTGAGTAAATCAAGCGAATCCACTAATTCATCATAGTTACATTTCCTAGAGTTTGAGTAAATCAAGCGAATCCACTAATTCATCATAGTTACATTTCCTAGAGTTTGAGTAAATCAAGCCATAAATTAGTGGATTCTCTAGGAAATGTAACTATGGCTTGATTTACTCAAACGAATCCACTAATTCTTCATAGTTACATTTCCTAGAGTTTGAGTAAATCAAGCGAATCCACTAATTCTTCATAGTTACATTTCCTAGAGTTTGAGTAAATCCAGCGAATCCACTAATTTATCATAGTTACATTTCCTGGACTTTGAGTAAATCAAGCGAATCCACTAATTTATCATAGTTACATTTCCTGGACTTTGAGTAAATCAAGCGAATCCACTAATTTATCATAGTTACATTTCCTGGAGTTTGAGTAAATCAAGCGAATCCACTAATTTTT
>NW_013708673.1:0-450 GCF_000517525.1 Limulus polyphemus | reverse complement strand
CTTGGTTGGACTTTTGGCTATACATGTAGAATTTTCTATGTTCTTGTTTGCTTTAGTACAGTTGTTTAAAAGTTTATTAATAGAAAAAGATATATCTATTTATCAAAACCCACATTTAAAAAAATAAATCTTTTAAAAATTGCATCTTTCAAATGGGGAAAAATTTCAGTACACATGTAGATAAATCATAACAATATGACAAACACGAGTAGCCATAAGTTATGATAGGCCTAAATACATCACATTTAGTTGACGACACTTATTGAACATCGAGCTTTGTATCATAAACTACATTTTTACCACAGGAACAAGAAAAACTGTAACAATGTCTTTGTGTACAAAGTTCCTTACAATTGGTCCACAGTACTTTATATGGAAAACACTATATAAATGCTCAAATATTCCTAGTATGTTATATAAAACAGTACAGAATTGAATAAAATGCTTACA
>NW_013708672.1:0-450 GCF_000517525.1 Limulus polyphemus | reverse complement strand
CCTGACAACAAGTTGTATTGATTATATAAGTACAAATGAATGATGTAAAGTATTAATGATATTGGAGAACAACGAAGCTTAGAAGTCATACAGTTAACACATATGAACCACAAAGTAGCTACATAACACAATTTAAGCATTATATTTACTGAAAAACAGGGCAAGCATAAGAAAATACAAATTGAAAATAAATACTAATCCATCAGTCGCAATGAGTAAATGAATGGTAGTTGTTCATATTAGTTGGATGGGTGTCTGTTGATTATTAATATCGGGGGTCTATCACAACAAGAAGGCTCTATTTACTTATTTAAATCAGGTAGGTTTTCACAACCAGAAGGCTTTCTTTAATGATTTAAATCAGACAGGTATTTCACAACCAGAAGGTCTTACTTTAATAGATTTAACCAGGTAGGTCTATCACGAATCAAATAGGTTATTTACAATCTG
>NW_013708671.1:0-450 GCF_000517525.1 Limulus polyphemus | reverse complement strand
TTAGTCTCTTAGTTTTAGCTACGTAGCAAGTTATATGAGTTGTCTTGCACGTATGCTATAAGGTTCTAACTCAGCAATTACATACAGTGAAAATTTAATGTATCACGTCAAATGACGGTTGTTTCAATTGAAAATTTTATGAGTTGTTTCTATGAATATTTTCCAAAATTCTTAAACAACTAGGTAAACATTTCATGACTTCTAAATCACCAACATTTTAACCTTGATGTTCTACTGGTCCTCCGCAGGTTCACTCGAAATTAATTTAGCTCACTATTAAAAATAAAAATCTAACGACATGCGGACTCTAATAACATTAACCAATGTCTGAATAAATAAGTTCACAAAAACATTTTTTATTTAGTACTATCTTCGACCTTTGATTAAAATTGAATCCGGGTTTCGATACCATCTGGTGTGTAGAAAGTATACCTCTAGAAATAATAAAAA
>NW_013708670.1:0-450 GCF_000517525.1 Limulus polyphemus | reverse complement strand
CTAGTCACAAACTGTAGTGTTGATTGTACACCGACTATCAATTTTAGCTTCTAGTCACAAACCGTAGTGTTGATTGTATACCGACTATCAGTTTTAGTTTCTGGTCACAAACCGTAGTGTTGATTGTACACCGACTATCGGTTTTAGTTTCTAGTCACAAACCGTAGTGTTGATTGTACACCGACTATCAATTTTAGCTTCTAGTCACAAACCGTAGTGTTGATTGTATACCGACTATCAGTTTTAGTTTCTGGTCACAAACCGTAGTGTTGATTGTATACCGACTATTAGTTTTAGTTTCTAGTCACAAAACGTAGTGTTGATTGTACACTGACTATAAGTTTTAGTTTCTAGTCACAAACCGTAGTGTTTATTGTACACCGACTATCAGTTTTAGTTTCTAGTCAAACACCGTAGTGTTGATTGTACACCGACTATCAGTTTTAGTTT
>NW_013708669.1:0-450 GCF_000517525.1 Limulus polyphemus | reverse complement strand
TAAAGCTATAAAAGTACGTACTCCACTGGAATACATATTGTATTTATAATTTCATGCAATTTAAAGATCATTAAAAAGTCAACATTCGCGGGCGAATGCAAGATTCTACGCCACACAATTTCAACATGGCCAATGTTAACACCAGAAAAATCGTGAAAAACACAAAAAATAAAAAAAAAAACTAGTTCATATAACTGCTTGGAATTTGCAAGGAGGTACCTTTGTCCGAAATCCCATGTACTATCCTTGCTGAAAAAAGTGAGCAAAAGACAAAAATTCCAAAACTGTCTATATCTCTGTTTCGTACTTGCAAAGAGTATCTTTGTAAAAACTTCCATGTAAATTGTAATTGAACAAAACCCCTAAAATTATGGGTTTATTTAACCTTTTGACCCACTAAAATTACCAAAAATGAGCATATCCCACATTTTTGTATGTATATGTATGGGA
>NW_013708668.1:0-450 GCF_000517525.1 Limulus polyphemus | reverse complement strand
CTTGCAAAAACGATGCATTTGTGTATTCAGTATCATTAACTTTGATCCATATCTTGGCATCTTCATCTTCCATTTACCAAAACTTGAAGTTAGCGAAACGAGACTATGATTGGCCAAAAACTGAATTTTTGTGGTTACTTAATTTTACACTTCCAGGGAGTTATTGCTGGTTGAATCTTTATTTTTTTTATATTCTAAGAACAAGACCAGTTCTTGTTGGTATTAGATTACTTTACATATGTTGCTATGAGATGGTTGGAAATAAGTCTTCGTCAGTTTGAAATTTAATGTATCAATTTGTTGTGATAAAACTCTAAAAGTATAAAATATACAGTATCACAGTATAAAAAGTTTTATTACATGTTATTGTTCTAACCCTAATTTAGGACGTTACTCATTATCTGGATGTATTGAAATGTTTGTAAAGCTTTTGATAAGGTTTGTTTGTTT
>NW_013708667.1:0-450 GCF_000517525.1 Limulus polyphemus | reverse complement strand
AAACAAAGAAACAAACAATACTTTGATAAAATTATTGGGATTATGCCGCTAAGCCATTTTTAATTTACTGATCGAATTAACTTACATCTCAATACGAAATTATAATAACTTACACCGAAATCGAACCCTTGGCAGGCGAGTATTCTACCACTGAACCACCGATACTTAAATAAAGTCGTTCTCCTTACAGTCCATTGCTTCTGTTAGACAAATGCTTCAGAACGTGTGCGTGCTGACCTCTGAGATATTTATGTACCTCAAATAGTTCCTTTGATTATGTACGTTAATGTTTTATCGATCATGCGTAAGTTTTACATCAACAGATTTGTTTCTTATAGTTAATAAGATATCAGATTGGAATACTTTGTAACGAGAGATGACGTCAATTAAAAATAATATTTTTAGCACAAATATATTCTAAACTTTAAGATAGCTTCATTTTGTTAATAG
>NW_013708666.1:0-450 GCF_000517525.1 Limulus polyphemus | reverse complement strand
GTTGTTAACACATAATGTAACTCATTCTACAGTAGTTAACACATAATGTAACTCATTCTACAGTTGTTAACACATAATGTAACTCATTCTACAGTAGTTTAAAGTTACTATAATGTGTTGTGATTGATACAGTTGTTAACACATAATGTAACTCATTCTACAGTAGTTAACACATAATGTAACTCATTCTACAGTAGTTTAAAGTTACTATAATGTGTTGTGATTGATACAGTTGTTAACACATAATGTAACTCATTCTACAGTAGTTTAAAGTTACTATAATGTGTTGTGATAGATACAGTTGTTAACACATAATGTAACTCATTCTACAGTAGTTTTTGTTAACACATAATGTAACTCATTCTACAGTAGTTAACACATAATGTAACTCATTCTACAGTAGTTTAAAGCTACTATAATGTGTGATTGATACAGTTGTTAACACATAAT
>NW_013708665.1:0-450 GCF_000517525.1 Limulus polyphemus | reverse complement strand
TTAAAACATGTTTGTAATGATACCACCATATTGTTATTTAAAACATGTTTGTACTGATACCACCACATCATTATATAAATGTGTTTGTAATGATACCACTACATCGTTATTTAAAACATGTTTGTAATGATGTCACCACATCATTATTTAAAACATGTTTGTAATGATGTCACCACATCATTATATAAATGTGTTTGTAATGATACCACCACATCATTATTTAAAACATGTTTGTAATGATGTGGTGACATCATTATATAAATGTGTTTGTAATGATACCACCATATCATTATTTAAAACATGTTTGTAATGATGTCACCACATCATTATATAAATGTGTTTGTAATGATAACACCACATCATTATTTAAAACATGTTTGTAATGATGTCACCACATCATTATTTAAAACATGTTTGTAATGATGTCACCCCATCATTATTTAAAACGTT
>NW_013708664.1:0-450 GCF_000517525.1 Limulus polyphemus | reverse complement strand
CAAGTAGAGTTGTACGATGTACCGACAAAATACGACAAGCACAGTTGCACGATGTACCGACAAAATATGACAAGCACAGTTGTACGATGTACCGACAAAATACGACAGGTACAGTTGTACGATGTACCGACAAAATACGACAGGTACAGTTGTACGATGTACTACCAAAATACGACAAGTACAATTGTACGATGTACCGACAAAATACGACAAGTAGAGTTGTACGATGTACCGACAAAATACGACAAGCACAATTGCACGATGTACCGACAAAATACGACAGGTACAGTTGTACGATGTACCGTCAAAATACGACAAGTACAGTTGTACGATGTACTACCAAAATACGACAAGTACAGTTGTACGATGTACTACCAAAATACGACAAGTACAGTTGTACCATGTACCGACAAAATACGACAAGTACAGTTGTACGATGTACCAACAAAA
>NW_013708663.1:0-450 GCF_000517525.1 Limulus polyphemus | reverse complement strand
ACTGTCTCTGGAGGAGACCTTCGTTCTTCGGGGATGAAAAGCGACATTAACGGGATAAATTTTTCGAGAAAATTCCACCCAAAGAAATTAGCTCGTGTTTAACTATGATGTCACTGTCTCTGGAGGAGACCTTCGTTCTTCAGGGATGAAAAGCGACATTAAAACTTTCGGCGTAAATCTCCTACCGCCAAGGTTAAAGTTCAATCGAAGCATTTGCGAAAATTATTTCTGGGTGAGAACACGAACAAGTACGCTGAATAGAATGGATTTTCATTTGGTACAAACGATAAAACTAATCATTATGAATACATATATCTAATTAGCGTGATCGCCTTTCATTCAAATGATTAATAATAATGAAACAAACAAAAATTCCCATAACCTGAACGACTTATAATCGTGCAAAAAAGAAAAACATTCCCATTGGCTGAATGACTTACAAGCGTGCCC
>NW_013708662.1:0-450 GCF_000517525.1 Limulus polyphemus | reverse complement strand
CATGTGACCTCTTTGTACTCATTTAAAGTCATTATAGTTTTGATTATAACGACTTTTAATACAGTATTTATATCTTCACAAAATTTGGCAGACTTTCAATAAACATTGTCTTTTACATACAAAAAATAAAATTTTTTAGTGAAGTATTTTTTAACAAACTAAAAAACGATATATCCGTGAATATATCAATTTTTTTAACTAGTCCAAGTGCAAAGCGATTTACATGTTAAGATTAAAAATACTTTTCATCATCTCAAAAATCTTAAATTTCATTTGTATAATCTCTAAAACCTCCTAAATATATTTCATACGTTTTTTTTTTCAGTAAAATTTTATATTTTATCTACTAGTTTCTCTACCCTAACTCTATACAAAGTTGGTTAATTTGACCAACGTCCTAACCAGAAAATAAAAGTACTAAATAGATCTAGATTACCTTTTTTTCTTGTA
>NW_013708661.1:0-450 GCF_000517525.1 Limulus polyphemus | reverse complement strand
GTGATTACTACAGTATATATATATATATATGTACGTGATTAACACAGTATATATATATATATATATGTACGTGATTAATACAGTATATATATATGTATGTGATTAATACAGTATATATATATATATATGTACGTGATTAACACAGTATATATATATATATATATATGTACGTGATTAATACAGTATCTCGGATGATTTTATTGAAAGTACAAGCTCGTTGAATCGTATATGAACAAACAATATTTTGACTAAATGACTGAAAAGTAAATATATTATTTCATCCCATAGGAAGGCTTGTTTTATTATTGTAATTAGCTTTATCAACTTTGATATGGCTGTTGTATATTCTTAGAGTTAGGAAGCAATTATTAAACTTATATTATGAAGTTTATACATATATATATATGTATGTGATTAATACAGTATATATATATATATATATATATATAT
>NW_013708660.1:0-450 GCF_000517525.1 Limulus polyphemus | reverse complement strand
CAGGTTTCGTCTTTGAGTTTTTCTAAGAAATAAAGAGAATCGTAGATTTCTCAGTTAATTTTCCTTTCTAAAACGTATTTTTGGAATTTTAAAAAAAAAATATTTTTTCTCAAAATATCAAAGGCTATACCCTTGGTAGTTTTCATAAATTTGGTCAAAAATTTTGTTTTCGTTTTATTGGACCAGAAAGATACCCTCGATGTACACTGTTGATAATGGATCTCCTTTCATCAAAACTCCCAATATTTAAGCTACGACTGGTTGTGAAAAATCCCGCTATTTAACATTTTATTATACTTCTCAAGAAAAGAAAGTTAATAGATGGAATTTAAACAGAAGAATTTTCATTCAAAATTATTAGATCGAATATGTTATCACGGCTTCTGTGCAATCATAGTTGTACTTCTTGTGTGCTTTTTTTAGGGAGTAGAGAAATTTGCTCTTTTCGGA
>NW_013708659.1:0-450 GCF_000517525.1 Limulus polyphemus | reverse complement strand
TATACAAAGTGTTTTTTATTTTAAAGTTAGTACACAAATTGTTACAGTCTAAAATGAACAAGCTGCTACAGTCAGGGTTCAACAACAAAAACATTTTATTCAACCGTAACACTTACTAAAACACAGTTAATAAAGAAGTGCCTGGCCAGGACTTGATACCAGTATTAATAAACAATATATCATAAATATTAATATTTCAAATAATGGAATCAGGAGAAAGAACATGGAAAAATATATACAGTAAATACAATATTCCAAAAATACCTTTCAATATCAATAATAATATTGAATAAGAAAAAGCAATAACTATATCCTTCAATACCTATCTCATGACTATCTCTCTGTTAGTGAAGCTTCTGGTAGGGTATTTATTTACAGAGTAGGTCAAGAGAGTAGAACCTCATGTGAACGTAAACTTGCGTAATTCTGCTACATTAATAGTATCTGTAC
>NW_013708658.1:0-450 GCF_000517525.1 Limulus polyphemus | reverse complement strand
TAAATTGTCGGAGTTTATCCAACAACAATGATACTTAGACACATACTGCACAAATTGTCAGAGTTTATCCAACAACAATAATACTTAGACACGTGCTGTACAAATTGTCAGAGTTTATCCAACAACAATGATACTTAGACACGTGCTGCATAAATTGTCGGAGTTTATGTCTAAGTATTATTGTTGTTGGACGTGCTGCACAAATTGTCGGAGTTTATCCAACAACAATAATACTTAGACACGTGCTGCACAAATTGTCGGAGTTTATCCAACAACAATGATACTTAGACACGTACTACACATACTGTCGGAGTTTATCCAACAACAATAATACTTAGACACGTACTGCACAAATTGTCGGAGTTTATCCAACAACAATAATACTTAGACACGTGCTGCACAAATTGTTGTACCTTATCCAACAACAATGATACTTAGACACGTGCTGCA
>NW_013708657.1:0-450 GCF_000517525.1 Limulus polyphemus | reverse complement strand
TCAGAAACAAGTAAGGTTGTTGTGTATGTGTCCATCAGAAACAAGTAAGGTTGTTGTGTGTGTCCATCAGAAACAAGTAAGGTTGTTGTGTGTGTCCATCAGAAACAAGTAAGGTTGTTGTGTGTTTGTCCATCAGAAACAAGTAAGGTTGTTGTGTGTGTCCATCAGAAACAAGTAAGGTTGTTGTGTATGTCCATCAGAAACAAGTAAGGTTGTTGTGTTTGTCCATCAGAAACAAGTAAGGTTGTTGTGTATGTCCACCAGAAAC
This sequence comes from Limulus polyphemus, assembly GCF_000517525.1. Taxonomy (NCBI): domain Eukaryota; kingdom Metazoa; phylum Arthropoda; class Merostomata; order Xiphosura; family Limulidae; genus Limulus; species Limulus polyphemus. The sequence goes on along the minus strand of NW_013708657.1, from coordinate 182 downwards.
AAGTAAGGTTGTTGTGTATGTACAACAGAAACAAGTAAGGTTGTTGTGTATGTGTCCACCAGAAACAAGTAAGGTTGTTGTGTATGTACAACAGAAACAAGTAAGGTTGTTGTGTATGTGTCCACCAGAAACAAGTAAGGTTGTTGTGTATGTACAACAGAAACAAGTAAGGTTGTTGTGTA
>NW_013708656.1:0-450 GCF_000517525.1 Limulus polyphemus | reverse complement strand
TTACGTACCGTACTATTGTTAGTCTGTACATTGTTAGTCCGTACATAGTTAGTCTATACATTGTTAGTCCATACATTGTTAGTCTGTACATAGTTAGTCTGTACATTGTTGGTCTATATACATTGTTAGTCCGTACATAGTTAGTCCGTACATTGTTAGTCCGTACATTGTTAGCCCGTACATTGTTAGTCTGTACATAATTAGTCTATACATTGTTAGTCTGTACATTATTAGTCCGTACATTGTTAGTCTGTACATTGTTAGTCCGTACATAGTTAGTCTATACATTGTTAGTCCATACATTGTTAGTCTGTACATAGTTAGTCTGTACATTGTTGGTCTATATACATTGTTAGTCCGTACATAGTTAGTCCGTTACATTGTTAGTCCGTTACATTTGTTAGCCCGTATATTGTTAGTCTGTACATAATTAGTTTATACATTGTTAGT
>NW_013708655.1:0-450 GCF_000517525.1 Limulus polyphemus | reverse complement strand
CACATCCAATTTCAAATAATAGTTCTAAGTGTAACATTCTTGATTACATACTATTCAAATAATAGTTCTAAATGTAACATTCTTGATCACATCCAATTTCAAATAACAGTTCTAAATGTAACATTCTTGATTACATACTATTTCAAATAATAGTTCTAAATGTAACATTGATGGTCATATCCAATTTCAAATAATAGTTCTAAATGTAACATTGATGGTCATATCCAATTTCAAATAATAGTTCTAAATGTAACATTGTTGGTCATATCCAATTTCAAATAATAGTTCTAAATGTAACATTCTTGATCACATCCTATTTCAAATAATAGTTCTAAATGTAACATTATTAGTCACATCCAATTTCAAATAACAGTTCTAAATGTAACATTCTTGATTACATACTATTTCAAATAGTAGTTCTAAATGTAACATTCTTGATTACATACTCAA
>NW_013708654.1:0-451 GCF_000517525.1 Limulus polyphemus | reverse complement strand
CCCGAATTCGATTTGTCCCGGTGGGTAGGATACAGATAGCCCATTGTGTAACTTTGCACTAAGACAAGAAGAACAACTGCTGCCTTGTAGGTATTCACTTTAGTCTGTCTATCCATCTTTCCGTCCGTCCGTCCTCTTTCTCTGTCTAAGAAACACAAATGGTTCAATAGTGTGCTCTCAATGTATCAGTAAATACAGTACTGAAAATGAGTGTTTAAAATTTTAAAAGTACCGTTTTCTGAAGGCTTGTAAACATTCGCGCGCGCGCGCACACGCACGCATAAACACACGCATATATACGTCTACAAATGTTACAAAACGAATTAATAATTGTGTTTAATAACCCAAGAATTCTCAAGAAAAAAATATTAACACTAAACTTTACGACTGGATAGTTGTTTATCATGTAATAATAGTGAAGAATCTTTACTGTCGTATATTCTTCCATTAA
>NW_013708653.1:0-451 GCF_000517525.1 Limulus polyphemus | reverse complement strand
GGCGGTGGGTGGTGATGACTAGCTGCCTTCCCTCTAGTCTTACACTGCTAAATTAGGGACGGCTAGCGCAGATAGCCCTCGTGTAGCTTTGCGCGGAATTCAAAACAAACAAACAAACAATCGTCTTTCCTTCAGAATCAATAACAGTAATCCGCTAACCCTCTAATTATGTACCAGGAAATTGTGAATACAAATTTACTCATACTTTTAATAATCTAAAAACACTCAGAACTTCGTGTTGCATCATTTCAAAATTTATACTTTATTTTATTCCAGTCTCTTGCTTCTAATTTAATAGGCTTCAACTGCGTGTATAATGATATACAAATAAAACACGTGCTAATTCAAATTATTAATGCGTATGAAACATACTTGTATTTATATTTCAAAGCAGTTCCCCGGTTTCTCACTAGTAAACTTCAGGGTTTATACTGTTGAAATTCGGGTTTTC
>NW_013708652.1:0-451 GCF_000517525.1 Limulus polyphemus | reverse complement strand
AAGTTATACAGGACTATCAATGTATTATAGATCTTACACAGGACTATCAATGTATTATAGATCTTACACAGGACTATCAATGTATTATAGAGCTTACACAGGACTATCAATGTATTATAGAGCTTACACAGGACTAACAATGTATTATAGATCTTACACAGGACTATCAATGTATTATAGAGCTTACACAGGACTAACAATGTATTATAGATCTTACACAGGACTGTCAATGTATTATAGAACGTGCACAGGACTATCAATGTATTATAGATCTTACACAGGACTATCAATGTATTATAGAGCTTACACAGGACTAACAATGTATTATAGATCTTACACAGGACTAACAATGTATTATAGATCTTACACAGGACTGTCAATGTATTATAGAGCTTACACAGGACTAACAGTGTATTATAGACTTACACAGGACTATCAATGTATTATAGAG
>NW_013708651.1:0-451 GCF_000517525.1 Limulus polyphemus | reverse complement strand
CACGGATAGCCCATTGTGTTGCTTTGTGCTTAACTTCAAACAAATAATCGTTACCCATGGTGGGCAGAGTACAGATAGCCCATTGTGTTGCTTTGTTTCTTTAATTTTTGCAGTTTTATCTTTTTTTTTCTGCAGGTTTTTGTTTTTTTTACATTAATATTGCATTTTTCTACTAGGTTAAACATGCTTGTGCCAAACTAGACTTTACAATTATGTTATTAGATTGTTGTGTTAACTTCTGTTAGATTGTTGTGACGCGCAACTTGTAAATTGCCCACATTCACACGTATAGCGTCAACCTTGTTTTAGTTTAGAACCAAACTTATTTTCTGTGAACTTAGTATGTTTTAAAGCTTGAGCAGCTCACTTCACTTTTTATGACTATTACAAGTCAAGTTAATAGATTCATCCTACTAAGATTATGTATTGAGATTAATGGATTATGGATTAA
>NW_013708650.1:0-451 GCF_000517525.1 Limulus polyphemus | reverse complement strand
AACCGGTACTACCCAACAATACACTGGAAGGACGTTCCTAAAATACATTGAAGCTGTTATATAGATAACCCTGTGGTACAACAAAGGTACCTTGTTTAATACACAACTGGTACTGCCCAACAATACACTGGAAGGACGTTCCTACAATACATTGAAGCTGTTATATATAATCTTGTGGTACAACATAGGTACCTTGTTCAATACACAACCGGTACTGCCCAACTATACACTGGAAGGACGTTCCTACAATACATTGAAGCTGTTATATATAACCATGTGGTACAACATAGGTACCTTGTTCAATACACAACCGGTACTGCCCAACAATACACTGAAAGGACGTTCCTACAATACATTGAAGCTGTTATATATAACCCTGTGGTACAACAAAGGTACCTTGTTTAATACACAACCAGTACTACCCAACAATACACTGAAAGGACGTTCCTAC
>NW_013708649.1:0-451 GCF_000517525.1 Limulus polyphemus | reverse complement strand
CACTACATGTTGCTTACCCTCAGCAAGTATTAAAACCTATTATTTATAATGTACACTACATGTTGCTTACCCTCAACAGGTGTTAAAAAACTTATTTACAATATACACTACATGTTGCTTACCATCAACCTGAGGGTAAGCAACATGTAGTGCACATTATAAATAATAGTTTTTAACACTTGTTGAGGGTATGCAACATGTAGTGTACATTATGAATAATAGTTTCTAACACTTGTTGATGGTAAGCAACATGTAGTGTATATTGTAAATAAGTTTTTTAACACCTTCAAGTGTTAAAAACTATTATTTACAATATACACTACATATTGCTTACCATCAACAAGTGTTAGAAACTATTATTTATAATGTACACTACATGTTGCATACCCTCAACAAGTGTTAAAAACTATTATTTATAATGTGCACTACATGTTGCTTACCCTCAACAAGT
>NW_013708648.1:0-451 GCF_000517525.1 Limulus polyphemus | reverse complement strand
TAACAGAAAGCTTATATATGGATCAGGTATAGAGGGCACACTGACATAGGTGGAGAGAGTCACAAGATTAAAGTTACCAGGGATGAAATAGCAAGGAATAATGACTGGAGCAAGTGAGGTAGAATTCATACCAATGCTTAGATGGGTTCAGAATAGAACCTTTCATTGGGATAAAGCTAGTGTAAGTAGAGGTAAGTATTATTGGAAATACATTTTCACTATAGGAAAATATAAACTTTCTGATTTTCTAAAACAGTTAACTTTGAAGGAAGTGGCATACAAAGTTGGTATTGCATGGAACTTTATTTCAAAGGATTCCATACAGAATTGCTGGGGAAAATGTTTTTTGTAAATACAACAGGAAATGATTCAAGAAGAGAATGATAGAGATGCTTGTTTGTTTGTTTTTGTGAATTTTGCACAAAGCTACATGAGGGCTATCTGTGCTTCA
>NW_013708647.1:0-451 GCF_000517525.1 Limulus polyphemus | reverse complement strand
CGACATAAATCAGCCTCTAGTTTTAAGTAGATATAACGACATAAATCAGCCACTAGTTTTAAGTAGATATAACGACATAAATCAGCCACTAGTTTTAAGTAGATATAACGACATAAATCAGCCACTAGTTTTAAGTAGATATAAGTCACATCATCAGTTGTGACGCTTTCTCTCATTTATGCAGCTGAAAAAGATCATAAAAACATCATCATATAAACATCATCATAAAAAACATCATCATATAAAAACATCATTAAAATCCTCATCATAAAAACATCATCATTAAATTCTTAAAGATCCGCCACCATGCTTCATTTTTTTCCTTTATTCATTCATGTTGAAATTACACTTGATCACATCTCCGCATATAAACTCTTAGACTTTTTCAACAGGTCCAAACATTGTTTAGTTAACATCCTGTTTTATTCGCTCTTCTGATTCTTGTGATGTT
>NW_013708646.1:0-451 GCF_000517525.1 Limulus polyphemus | reverse complement strand
GAAAGACATGTGTCTATGTTGCTACCAGATGAAAGTTATATATGTGTCTATGTTGCTACCAGATAAAAGTTATATATGTGTCTATGTTGCTACCAGATGAAAGTTATATATGTGTCTATGCTGCTAACAGATGAAAGTTATATATGTGTATACGTTGCTACCAGATAAAAGTTATATATGTGTCTATGTTGCTACCAGATGAAAGTTATATATGTGTTTATGCTGCTACCAGATGAAAGACATGTGTCTATGTTGCTACCAGATGAAAGTTATATATGTGTCTATGTTGCTACCAGATGAAAGTTATATATGTGTCTACGTTGCTACCAGATAAAAGTTATATATGTGTCTATGTTGCTACCAGATGAAAGACATGTGTCTATGTTGCTACCAGATGAAAGTTATATATGTGTATACGTTGCTACCAGATAAAAGTTATATATGTGTCTAT
>NW_013708645.1:0-451 GCF_000517525.1 Limulus polyphemus | reverse complement strand
TGAATTCACTTAATCCCTACCTATTGGGTCTGGCATGGGCTGGTGGTTAGGGCGCTTGACTTGCAACTTAATTAATACTTGTCGCAGATTTTGAATTCACTTAATCCCTACGTATTGGGTCTGGCATGGGCTGGTGGTTAGGGCGCTTGACTTGCAACTTAAGTGTCGCACGTTCGAATCCCCTTCACCGAGCATACTCGCCATTTACATTTGTTGTCAGAGCCATCCACCCGAGTGTAAAAGTTCTTGGCTAATACGAAATATCCGAGGGGCTATCTACTGGATAGAGTAAAGGTCGAATGAAATATAAAATAATACCTACATGTAATTAAAGAAAAGAGAGAGAGATGTACAAGTTTATAGTTATCTAAACTACACATAATATTGAGTACAAGTATCTAAATTGTATAAAATTTGGCCCTCTTACTACAATTTCGTAGTTATGCCCATG
>NW_013708644.1:0-451 GCF_000517525.1 Limulus polyphemus | reverse complement strand
AACGTGTTTACAGTACGATGTTCACTGGCTAGGTCCTCTTCTAGACAAGAAGAACGTGTTTACAGTACGATGTTCACTGGCTAGGTCCTCCTCCGGACAAGAAGAACGTGTTTACAGTACGGTGTTCACTGGCTAGGTCCTCCTCCGGACAAGAATAACGTGTTTACAGTGCAATGTTCACTGGCTAGGTCCTCCTCCGGACAAGAAGAACGTGTTTACAGTACGGTGTTCACTGACTAGATCCTCCTCCGGACAAGAAGAACGTGTTTACAGTACGATGTTCACTGGCTAGATCCTCCTCCGGACTGTAAACACGTTCTTCTTGTACGGATGGTCACTGGTTAGGTCCTCCTCCGGACAAGAAGAACGTGTTTACAGTACGATGTTCACTGGCTAGGTCCTCTTCTAGACAAGAAGAACGTGTTTACAGTACGATGTTCACTGGTTAGGT
>NW_013708643.1:0-451 GCF_000517525.1 Limulus polyphemus | reverse complement strand
AGGAGAAGGAGTTTGTGTGTGACTTGGGTAGGCCTATCGTGCGATGCAAACTGCAGAGGTTTGATTGGCTTGCCTCCGAACACTGTGATTAGGTGTAGCTTTGCTCTGACCTAGGATATTTCCATACATTTTGCAATGCAAATATACTAGGTCTAAGCCAGGCTAGACTTAGTGAGGCTAATCAAATGATAGGCTTGGGCCAATCAAAATTTCATCACTCTATATTTTCATGACGCTGTCAGCTAGGATCCTACTTCGAGGCTTGCACCCGACACACAGTTTCTTATTGTGGGATCAAGCAGTGGGCCCAGAATATGATTAGACCTAAGTTGCTAGTCTAGATTGAAGACATTTATATCTTTCGATTCTTTATTCTCAAAGGCTTCGAGTTTTGTTCAAGAAAAAGAGTTCAGTAATTGCTAACAAGGTAAGGAACAGTATTTTAAGCTTT
>NW_013708642.1:0-451 GCF_000517525.1 Limulus polyphemus | reverse complement strand
GTCGAAACTAGCTCTTGTGGTTTTAAAGTGGAAGCCCTACAGATGAGTAAGAACTCCTGAAGATGACATAGATCACGTCGAAACTAGCTCTTGTTGTTTTAAAGTGGAAGCCGTACAGATGAGTAAGAACTCCTGAAGATGACATAGATCACGTCGAAACTAGCTCTTGTTGTTTTAAAATGGAAGCCGTACTAATGAGTAAAAAGCCGTACAGATGAGTAAGAACTCCTGAAGATAACATAGATCACGTCGAAACCAGCTCTTGTTGTTTTAAAGTGGAAGCCGTACTGATGAGTAAAAACTCCTGAAGATGACATAGATCACGTCGAAACTAGCTCTTGTTGTTTTAAAGTGGAAGCCGTACTGATGAGTAAAAACTCCTGAAGATAACATAGATCACACCGAAACTAGCTCTTGTGGTTTTAAAGTGGAAGCCGTACAGATGAGTAAG
>NW_013708641.1:0-451 GCF_000517525.1 Limulus polyphemus | reverse complement strand
TGTGATAGTGTATTTGGATACATATTTGTATGTATGTAAATCAGTAAGGATGTGATAGTTTATTTGGATACATATTTGTATGTATGTAAATCAGTAAGGATGTAAGAGTTTAAATCAGTAAGGATGTGGTAGTGTATTTGGATACATATTTGTATGTATGTAAATCAGTAAGGATGTGATAGTGTATTTGGATACATATTTGTATGTATGTAAATCAGTAAGGATGTGGTAGTGTATTTGGATACATATTTGTATGTATGTAAATCAGTAAAGATGTGATAGTTTATTTGGATACATATTTGTATGTATGCAGTAAGGATGTCAGAGTGTATTTGGATACATATTTGTATGTATGTAAATCAGTAAGGATGTAAGAGTTTATTTGGATACATATTTGTATGTATGTAAATCAGAGTGTATTTGGATACATATTTGTATGTATGTAAATCAG
>NW_013708640.1:0-451 GCF_000517525.1 Limulus polyphemus | reverse complement strand
TATATATATATATATATATATATATATATGTAACTTTATTTGGTGACTGGAATATTATGAATGTGTGTATTTTATACAATATATAATAAAATGATGTAAAAAAATTTATGTATTTTTATTTTAACTAGGTGGATTAGCAATCAGTGAAGACATTATTGTATATATTAAAAGTAGTTATTGTTTTAATTCAATGAAACGCATTTATTACATTAAAATGGTACTCGTTATACTGTGTTAAATAACCATGTGGCTTAAACTTCTTAAGATACTGTGAATAATGTATCAATAATACTGATCTGGATCACTATGCCATATGGCTGAGATGAGGGATCAAAATGTCTTAAATAATGTATCAATAATACTGATCTGGATCACTATGCCATATGGCTGAGATGAAGGATCAAAATATCTTAAATAATGTATCAATAATACTGATCTGGATCACTATGCC
>NW_013708639.1:0-451 GCF_000517525.1 Limulus polyphemus | reverse complement strand
TTAGATAATCCAGTTATAGTTAGACTGTGTGCCCCTCTAGTTAGATAATACAGTTATAGTTAGACTGTGTGCCCCTTTAATTAGATACAGTTATAGTTAGACTGTGTGCCCCTTTAATTAGATAATCCAGTTATAGTTAGACTGTGTGCCCCTTTAGTTAGATAATCCACTTATAGTTAGACTGTGTGCCCCTTTAGTTAGATAATCCACTTATAGTTAGACTGTGTGCCCCTTTAGTTAGATAATCCACTTATAGTTAGACTGTGTGCCCCTTTAGTTAGATAATCCAGTTATAGTTAGACTGTGTGCCCCTTTAGTTAGATAATCCAGTTATAGTTAGACTGTGTGCCCCCTCTAGTTAGATAATCCAGTTATAGTTAGACTGTGTGCCCCCTCTAGTTAGATAATCCAGTTATAGTTGGACTGTGTGCCCCCCTCTAGTTAGATAATC
>NW_013708638.1:0-451 GCF_000517525.1 Limulus polyphemus | reverse complement strand
CCCTACACTATGAAGTTAGCGCGACCAAACACACCACATGCGTTCAATTACCAGAAGCAGGTGTTCTAACTGGGTTTGTTATCTGGCACAGACCCCCCCCCCCCTCTCAATAGTACTTATAGAAATAATTGGGGATAATGGAGAACTCTGTAAAATATTAAATAATGATAGTTCATATGGTTAAAATCGTCAAACGATTGTATGCGCGTCTCTTACAGCTGTAATTGCAAGTTGGCCAACACTGGAAAAAAGTTATGTACACCCAACCACGAAAATTAACGAAGGAACCTTTTTTTATCTTTTAATTGCAAAATATATGTATATTTAAGTAGATAATGTTATACGAGTTGGTGAATAATGGTACTGTTGTGATACTGAGTGACAAAACTGTCTGCAGAATAAATCTACAACAACTACAACATCATGCATTCGAACATTTTGATACTGAGTG
>NW_013708637.1:0-451 GCF_000517525.1 Limulus polyphemus | reverse complement strand
TTATGGAAGTTTGTTACTAAGGGACTTAAGTATGAGGTTAGTTACCCAACACATGTTATAATTATAGAAGTTTGTTACTAAAGGATTTAATGTGAGGTTAGTTACCCAACACATTTTTATAATTATAGAAGTTTGTTACTAAAGGACTTAAGTGTGAGGTTAGTTACCCAACACATGTTATAATTATAGAAGTTTGTTACTAAAGGACTTAAGTGTGAGGTTAGTTACCCAACACATTTTATAATTATGGAAGTTTGTTACTAAAGGACTTAAGTGTGAGGTTAGTTACCCAACACATGTTATAATTATAGAAGTTTGTTACTAAAGGACTTAAGTGTAAGGTTAGTTACCCAACACATTTTATAATTATAGAAGTTCGTTACTAAAGGACTTAAGTGTGAGGTTAGTTACCCAACACATGTTATAATTATAGAAGTTTGTTACTAAAGGA
>NW_013708636.1:0-451 GCF_000517525.1 Limulus polyphemus | reverse complement strand
CACTTTGTGGCCTTGGGTATGCTATTAGAGTAACGGTCAAATCCTACTTTGAGGTCAAGCAAGAGTAAAGCAAGAGATGGCGGTGGGTACTTTTGACTTTTGCGTTCCAACTACTCTATCAGCTCAAAATGAGAGATAGCTATATTAAGATAGCCCTTATGTAGCTTTGTGCAGAAATTTCAAAACCAATCCAGCAAACCCAGCTTGCAATCTTTAGAACAGTGTTAAGAAAATGGAATTGGCCAAAAAACAATAGATACAAATATTACATACAAAAACTTGTAGGGAAATATGGGGAAAAACAGAACTCATTTACAATATGCCTCAGCGGTAAGTCTGAAGGCTTATAACGCTAAAAACTGGTTTTAAATACCCGTAGCGGGCACAACACGGATAACTGTTATACAGCTTTGAGCTTAACAACAAAACAAAACAAATATAAACACTATAA
>NW_013708635.1:0-451 GCF_000517525.1 Limulus polyphemus | reverse complement strand
GATTTGTTGGTAAGACATTATTCCATGTAGTACATAGTTGGATTTTTTAGTAAGACATTATTCCATGTGGTACATAGTTGGATTTGTTAGTAAGACATTATTCAGTGCAGTACATAGTTGGATTTGTCGGTAAGACATTATTCAGTGCAGTACATAGTTGGATTTGTTGGTAAGACATTATTCAGTGCAGTACATAGTTGGATTTGTTGGTAAGACATCATTCAGTGCAATACATAGTTGGATTTGTCAATAAGACATCATTCAGTGCAGTACATAGTTGGATTTGTTGGTAAGACATCATTCAGTGCAATACATAGTTGGATTTGTCAATAAGACATTATTCAGGTGCAGTACATAGTTGGATTTGTCAATAAGACATCATTCAGTGTAGTACATAGTTGGATTTGTCAATAATACATCATTCAGTGTAGTATATAGTTAGTTTTGTGAA